>NW_009260136.1:353717-368089 GCF_000687185.1 Egretta garzetta
GTAGGGAAAAAAAAGGCAAGATTAGAGGTTCCTTGAGTGTACCTGAGATTAAAGTGCCACCACCACCCTAGGCTGGAAAATACAGTATGCCCTCCATAGTGTGTGTGACGAGTTGCAGCTCCAAATGAACCCAGTTCTGATGGCAAGTGAAGGCTCTAAGACCAAGCACGCAGGGCCTGAGCTCAGGACATTTGTGCAGCACAAAGGATAAAACTTGAGCCACCTAGAGCAGTCTGCAGATAATACATTCCAATGCAAACACAGCTGCACACACGGGAAGGAACAAACCTGACTACCACAAAGCCCTGCCCCATGAAAACAAGGCTGGGAGAACAAGACATCACTGTTCAGTACCCGTACTTTTTCACTTCCTAGCCTGTCGTGATCTTCTCTCCTCTTCTATTATGTATTTTAAATTGCAAGAAATTAATCTCTATACCAGCCCAGCACACTGATTTCTCTGCATATCTAAGTGGTGACTAACAGCTGACACACCACACGCACAAGCTGATGACTGTAGCTTGAAATTTTACCTCTCTGGTTTCAGCAGAGCCCCAATATTGCACAAACTTCCAGCACCGAAAAGCAAAGCAGGCCACAGCATTATGTCAACAGGAAATGGTAGGATACCCTCCTATCAGCCAGTGGCAAAATGCACACACTTATACGTACAGGCTCAGGCACCGCAAGGCTGGGACAAACCACCGCAGTAAGGTACTAGTGCTAAGCCCAGAACACATCACAGCAAGAATTTTGTACAACACAGTAATGCAACCTGGTGAGTAACTATAAGCAAGCCTGAACAACGGCTTTTGCAAGAATCACGTTCTGCCCTCGGAACTTGAAGCAATTCTCACCTGTGGGTGGTAGACACTGAGAGACTTCACCTTGTGCAGTGGTAACAAGACTCTGATGAGGAACATCTTGTGCTCTTCCTTCAGAGGTAAAGCAAACCCATTGATTATGCTGAGAAGAAACAAGAGTCTCGTTAACATCTTTACCCAGCAGAAATACAGTATCTCTCACCTCAAAAGAATCAGTGGCTTGCCCTAGCTCTCATTAGTCATTTGAGAAAGCACCCACTAGAAGTGTGGTGGTCACTGGGGCCCAACCTGTATACCATGGTCAGCGAGTGTTTCCACAGCAGGCACAGCAGGGAAACGCCTCTGATGGGGCCTGGGCTCTGCTTTGTCCTGCGCCAGACTGAGCCCACACACACTTAAGCAGAACCTCTGGGGAGGCCAGCACAGAGGCAGCCGAGTCCTCAAGGCTGGTACTTTACAGAACAGGCAGATGGTGGCATAAGAGGGGGCTGCAAACAGGAGGACAGTTGAGACCGTGAAGAAGGCTACCCACTGCTAAGGCTTCTCAGGGCTGTGAGGAACTCTTCTCTTTTACTGCCTGCTGAGGCAAGACAGCAAGTGTGACTGGAATCAAACTCAAAAAAACAGGAGACAAATCTGGGGAGGAGAAAGCTACCACTGCATCTATCAGAGTACTTTCCCTGTGTGCTTCAGCTGACTGAGACCCTCTGGAAGAGGTGGCTCCTCCAAGAACTGCTGAAGGAAGGCACTGCCAGTTCATACAACACACTGGGCTGGGAGGTCTCGCTTCTAAAAGTGCCCTTACCTTCCCAGGATCTCCAGCAGCTCTGCAATCCCATTGTGGTGCTCTGTTTCATAGATGAACCTAAAGAGAAGAATGAGAAGTCATTGCCAAATGCTGGGTACAGTTTGATAAGCAAAAGGAAGGAAAAACACTGGAGATGGGAAGTGTCCTAGCAAATAACAGAACTCCAAGACAATAGGGCAAGGTATAAGAGACAGAAGCAAATAAATTCATGGCCCCCAGATCAGCTAAAGCTCACAGATCCCAACATTTGCTATGTGTGTTGAAGACAGTGCTATCACATCCTCACTGCTCTTAGGGACAGGTGAATGCTACCCCTACCAAAGTAGTGTGACATAACTGAGTGACTAAGCTAATAACAGTCTGGATCAGAGAGAATCACAGCCTAGTACCCCAAAATTATTCCAGTGGATTGTCCCACTCACTCACTAGGCCAGTAGCATTAAGAAACATCTCACCTGTAAAATATATTGTTGATCTGCCGCCTCACATATGCTCGCAGACCCAGGAACTTCCCGTAGATCCTGTGCAGAATAGTCTTTAGGAAGTCTCGTTCTCTGGGGTCTTCACTGTCAAAGAGATCCAGCAGCTGTGGGGAGAGAAATTCAGTCAGTGTCTGCACACTGCCTGTCTGGACAAAGCTACCAGCAACACTGGGCACTGCTCCTGCTCAGCAAAAATGGCCCTTTCAGTTGAGTGATGCCTTCAGCACCCTGAAACATGCAGCTTCCTAATCACAGGCTGGAACCATCAGCACTTCTTTCATCTTCAGAAGCACAGTGATGGCCTGCACACTTTACAAAGTTGTGTGTCCCCGGATTCCCCCTGCCAGGCCCCCAGTGACCCTCTCCACTTGTATGAAGACTGATGAATTCCAGGGACTACAGCTCGCACACACTCTTGCCTGGCACAGAAAATTCTGGCTGCTTATTCAAGACTAGGCTAAGTAAAAAAGAAAACCCACATCATCAAGCATCTGCTGACAAAGCTGGACTGTTTGCATGACACCTCGACCAGAATCTGTCCTTCATAAAGTTGGTGCACAGTGGCAGGGGCAATGGTTACTTACAGATAGTACAAACTTCTGGTCAATGTATTTCTTGGCTACGTTTGGTTGAAAGTCGGGCGATTCCAGGAACCGGAGGAAGAACTCATACACCAGCTATGGAGGGAGAAGGAGAGACCACTTAGAACTCCAACCCTGTCCTCTTACCAGTGTTTATTTCAGATTTTAAATGTTTTCCTTCTGCTTAAGGATTCAGGGAAAGGCTGGGAATCCTGAATGGGGGCATAGAAAATGCAGGGACCTGTGTTTCCCCACCCAGTGGCGTCAACTCAGCTGCCCTCGCTCTGATGGGCAGGGGGCTGGTGGCACATAACTGCCCAAGTCTGCGTGAGATCTCATCACCTCAGATCTCACCAAAGACAACAGCCACTTACTCAGATGAAGACAGTAGGCCTGGGAAACTCTTCTCCCACTTTCAGCCCACATCTCTACAGAGAACAGAAACCTCAAAAGGAGATGGCAAAGGCTCAGGCCTCATTGCAATCCCTTGCGATGCACCAAGGAAGAACAGAAAAGCAAAGAAACTAAATGGACCCCAGGAAAACACATTGTGTCCTCAGCCTCCTGGGGACTGACTCCAGATTGGCTTGGCCCTACTAAGCCATGCAAGCTGCATGCTGTGTCGCACTTGGACAGCAAAGGGCAGCTTGCTTTAAGGCGACTGTTGGTGCTGAAACAGCACCTCCTTGTCCTGCTGTCCTCCTAGAGGGATGAGTCCATTCCAGGGCTGACCCTGCCTAGTGCTTCTGAGGGGTCACTAGGCCAAACAAGAGACCTGCATCCCAAACGTCTGACTCTGGAGTTGAAGGAGCTACGGGGCCACCCATCCACAGGAAAGGCCCAACTGCCAAGGACAGCAGCACAGAAAAAACTGAGTTGATGACCAAAAGACTCAGCACACACTTGCCACAAATGCTGGCTGCTGTTGACTTAACTCTGAG
The DNA here is from genome assembly GCF_000687185.1 of Egretta garzetta. NCBI lineage: Eukaryota > Metazoa > Chordata > Aves > Pelecaniformes > Ardeidae > Egretta > Egretta garzetta. Next base: position 357,354 of record NW_009260136.1, read on the forward strand.
AAACAAATGTTTCCTAGCATTCATATCACTCTGGTGCTGAGTGCGTGCCATTTCTATCAACACTCACATCCTTACATCAACTGCAGCAGTGAGAAGTGATTAACTGCTGCAGAACTGCACCTTATTTCCTCTCTGTATTTTCTGCCTCATTCTACACCGCCTGGCTCTTGCTCTGCCTTTGTCTGCTTGACAACACATCCCTGTGCAAGTGCCTGGGGAGACCCCCATAAGCTTACCTCCTGACTTCCACTGCTGAGCTCTGCTAAACCATGCTCCCTGTTGCTTTCATAACCCTTTTCACCTAGCTTGTCTTAAAGTCTGTTTCCCAGGACACACAGCCTAATGAAAAGATCCTTGGCTCCCTTCCCCTCTTCCTCCCCTCCGCTTCCCTATCGTTTCTGGTCAAACGTTTGCTCCCAGTTAATGCAAGTGAATTATATCCAGCATATAGGAGACATATTAGCAGATGCCAGCACAGGCTTTCCTTTGGCAACAAGCAGTCCTCTTCCTCCATGTGCCTCCTCGGGAGCTGGGCAAGGAGAGGAGTGCTGAAGGAGACAGAGATGCTGTCTCCAATGCTGCTGAAGCCCAGACGATGAGAGGTCTTGAGCCTCTGCAGGGGACATTAACACTGCTGGGAATTACTGCTTACATAAGCAATAAGGCACAATTCCCTCACTCCCAGTAAAGTGTTCACTCCCAGCCTACCTCAGGGACACGTGGGACTACAGCCATCCGCAGGTGACTGTTGCACACAGCCATGAGCCTGTTTCCAGGACACCCCTGCTGCCTGCAAGCCACCTCTGGCCCATAGGTGGCAGGCCTGGTCTCTCCTTGTCCCCACACCGGCAACCCTTGCAGGCTGGGGAAGCAGCCAGCAGCAGGCTGGCAGGCTCCAGCACTAGATGGACTGTAGACTTCCCGGAGATAAACTCGCCAGATCTATATCCCCTCCTTCTCCTCACCTGAAGGTGTGGCCAGGCAGCCTCTAATGTAGGCTCATCTTCCTCAGGGTCAAACTCTGCGCCCGTGGGATTGGATGATGGTGGGAGTGTCCGGAAGAGGTTCACTGAAAACTGAGGTGAGCAAAAAGGTGTATGAATGACATCCCTGCACCTCATGATGGTCCTCCCCGTAGCAAATCCTTCACTGAAGAGCAACACATTGTGATTTTCCATAGCTGTGCCCACAAACAGATCCCTTCCTAGAGGCTGTACAGCTACAGTCTGCATATGAACTCCACAAGTGCAGTCTCTGCCAGAGAGAAGAACTTCCACCTCTCCCGACACCAGGCACTGTCACCCCCACCCTTTCTTCTCTTTCTGGGGGGTGGGCAGATAATAAGGAATGGGTAGGACTGGGGTCACAATCCTCTCTGTCAAATCCGTACCCTCACCTCCCCACCATGCTTCTGCCTATTTCTTTGGCACACAAGCATGTACTAGCCCCATGCCCTACCATGATAACAGCTTCAGGATAGATGGCTTCAGTGACAACATCACGGTTGTGTGTGATGTATTCCACCATCTCGTTGAGACCTGCTCGCTTCACCTCCTTGAACTTCAGGTCACTGAGGGGGTCAGAGATGAAATCAAAAAGCACACAGCACTGCCGCAGCTTCTGGATGAAAAGTTCTTCTCGTTCATGTGGAGGAGCATCTGTTAGAGAAAGCAGGGATGTCTGTCCTTGGAGATAGGCAGAACATCTTCCTGGTCTGCCCAGGTATCAGTATGGTTTGCTCCCTGTCCTGCATTCCCCCTCCCCCATGACAGTCTGCCCTGAGCTGGTAGGGGAAGAGGGAAAGGCAATGTTATCCCTGCTACGAAGATCATAGAATCCTAGAATCATAGAATCATTTAGGTTGGAAAAGACCTTCAAGATCATCAAGTCCAACTGTTAACCTAACACTGCCATCCCACCACTAAACCATGTCTCTAAGCACTTGTCTACCTGTCTTTTAAATACCTCCAGGGATGGGGACTCAACTACTTCCCTGGGCAGCCCGTTACAATCCTTGACAACCCTTTCAGTGAAAAAATTTTCCCTAATGTCTAACCTAAACCTGCCCTGGCATAACTTCAGATCATTTACCCTCGTCCTATCGCCATTTCCCCTCGTCCTATAGCCCGTTACCTGGGAGAAGAGACTGACCCCCACCTCACTACAGCCTCCTTTCAGGTAGTTGTAGAAGGCGATAAGGTCTCCCCTCAGCCTCCTCTTCTCCAGGCTAAACAACCCCAGTTCCCTCAGCTGCTCCTTGTAAGACTTGTGCTCCAGACCCCTCACCAGCTTTGTGGCTCTCCTCTGGACATGTTCCAGCAATGCAACGTCTTTCCTGTAGTGAGGGGCCCAAAACTGAACACAGTATTCGAGGTGTGGGCTCACCAGCGCCAAGTACAGGGACATGATCACTTCCCTACTCCTGCTGGCCACACTATTCCTTATACATGCCAGGATGCCATTGGCCTTCTTGGCCACTCGGGCACACTGCTGGCTCATGTTTAGCCAGCTGTCAACCAGTAACCCCAGATCCCTCTCTGCCAAGCAGCTTTCCAGCCACTCTTCCCCAAGCCTGTAGTGTTGCATGGGGTTGTTGTGATCAAAGTGCAAGACCTGGCACTTGGCCTTGCTAAACCTCACACAGCTGGCCTCAGTCCATTGATCCAGCCTGTCCAGGTCCCTTTGCAGAGAGCCCCCCTCCCCTTCAGCAGATCGACACTCATGCCCAATTTGGTGTCATCTGCAAGCTTACTGATGGTGATGGGATAGTGGAGGCAGAGAGTTTGCAAGGCCCCTGGAGCAACTATCCCATAAGGCGATTTCAAACATGGCAGCAGTTTCCGATCTGATAAGCATTGATCTCTCTCCAGTAAAAGGTACACTGGAAAAGGAACTCACTTAACTAGCTCCCATCACAGACCAGTGACACCCATGCCCTGCACCCCACAATCACAAAAGGAGCTGGGCAGAGCACACCGTAGGCTAACCCTCCTCCTAGAGAACAGCCCAGAAGAGAGGGGCCAAGGTGGCCGAGGCCCTATATTAACAGCGTTCTCTTTTTGATGTGTTGTCACTGGAAACTATGCACTGCTAAGGCCAGTCAGGCAAACTTAGCTCTTGCTTGCAGAACGGCTGCTGAGCTGCAAGGCAGTTGCCCTTCCTAAAAGGACTGCCTGTTTCTGTGAGCAGTGTCAGCAACAGGTCTGGCTGACTGACTGCTGAAAATGCTTTCTCCTTGTCCACACTTAAGTCATGTTTAATTGCACCATTATGTAGACTAACTGCTAATGCTGTGTAATTGCCCTAATGTGGACAAGTTCAACAGCACTAACATAATTTGCAACCAAAACACAAGGAGGAGGAGGGAGAGGAGGAGGAGGGGGAAGAAGGTTAGCAGAACGCTGCCAGGGTTGCTTTGGGAAAAGCCTTTACACCATGGCACTCTGGCTGGAGAAGATGCAGCTTGTCATACAGGTCACGCCCACCCCACAGTTTCTTTACCTTTAAGGGCTGGGAGCTTTTGAAGTTCCCGGTTTTTGCTCAGATTGAAGCGAGAAGAGCTGTGCCTGCGCTCCTTCTTCACGATCTGTGGTCCCCCTGAGTACTTAATCTTATTCAGCTGGGTTGGTGGGGGAGCACTGTTACTGGGCCGCTTATTTGAAGTTGGCTGCTGCTGCTGCTGCGGCTGCTGCTGCTGCGGCTGCTGGGCCTGACGAGGGAGAAGAGAGTAAAACAACTCATAAGCTTTTACCTAAAGCCTCACAAGCAATCAGATACCATCAGCATCTAGTTGGACCGAAGAAACCAGGCACACTTTGCACTGTTGCACTTGCAATCCAGTGCATCTCGCCCACTCCTGCAGGGCTCTAGACCCGTTGGTTGCATTTGCAGCATAACTGCAAAGTGAACATCAGTTTTACACATACCTGCAAGGTACCACAAAGACACCAGAGCCTCTTGGCGCACCAGGTGCTAGGGATATGGGAAGCAAAGCCACATCCTGCAACAAGTTACAGGAGTTCGTTGACACAAAAAAGCAGAAGCAAGAACTTTCCATGGTCCAAACAAATCTCAATGTGCCACTGCCTCCAATTACAGCACTGTGTACAACACACAGCAAACAAGTTTTGAAAACTAGCAAGTTGCTTCCTTATCCTTGTGCAGGGAACCACTTGGGAAAAAGCAAAGCAGCATGTAGTACACAGTAAACATGATGGCCCTGGGAAGGCAATAGAGAAGACCACTAAAATCACTTCTGCATCCATAGACCCGGAGCTGTTAGTTGAACCACAAAGGCCATACCCAAACCTTAGGTCCCAGGCTGTGGGCCTTCCCAACCCATCCTGGCTGCTCCCTCCATCTCTGCCTTGTCTCAGCCTCACTGCTGTCTGGACTTCTCCTGTCAATTTGCTTTTTCCACATCACCTCTTTTAGCCACACAAACTCTTTGCCTGCACTTTCCTCCAGCAGACATCCTCTCCACTTCATGCTTGTTAAACAGCACTTTCTTATTTTTAGCAGGTGACCAGAAACTCAAGCCAGTGTTTGCTCAGCTCAGCTCTGTTCTGACCTTGCTGAAGCTCTGCTGGTTCAAGTCCCACTTGGGCCACAATGGCTCAATAACTGGCCCTTTAACACCACACTAATTCAACTCATGGAAAACTTAATATGGAAGTGGACAACACCGCGCCAGCAAGCCTATAGCAGAGGGCTCAGCTGGAGACAGCGCTCAGCCAACTCTGGTTCTGCTGTGTGAGCCCAGCAACGCTCACTTCCTTAGTAATGCCACCTCCTTCCCACTGGCACATGATGCCAAGGAGCTTCAGGGTGAACCTTTGAGGACACAACAGGGATAGTACAATGGATGGGGAGCAGAGGTGTGTGAAATCTTGGACAAAACCCCTTCCTTTCCCCATAAATTCTCAGCTGCTATGTATAGTGTAGTGGTACAAATGTACACCTCCCCAGAACACCGACCAGCAGGATTTTGAGGGAAAGCACCAGCACTGTAGAAGCTCAGAAGAGCAGTCCTCCAAATGAGATATGGCCAGTCTCTTCTTGTGAGGAGCAGCTGAGCTGCAGCTTGCCCTGCAGAGTCCTTACTCTGAACTGAGTCCTGATGGTTTCCAAAGAGGTGCAGCAAGGTAGGAATAGGGAAAGCTGCCTACAAGGAGACACTGCTCTACAGATTAGGATCTGCAGAAGTGCAAAGGCTCCCTGTGAAAAACAATGCCCAACATGATACATCAATTGTTTTGTTAAGCCATTACTTTGAACCAGAAATCAGAAATATTTTGGTTCCAGTATGGCTCTCCTTGAAGGAAATCTTAAGTGGTTCTGTTTCAAACTCAGCTCCAAGCCAAGGTGGGGGGAGACAACAAGACTTGAACTCTCTTCCATTTAGACTTGATCTGATTCCTTTCATGGAACAGCATTGCCCCATGATGAGAGAAGGGAGCAAGATAAGCTTGTGGTGAAAACAGCTGTGTCTGCCAGACAAAGCAGGCCCAGACTACAAACTGGAGGCAACTTAACTGAGGATAAACCACTGTTCAGGATAAGTCTGGCTAAATCCTTGCTGGCAATCTTCCAAGAGTGAGAATTTCATTCCTCACCCCGAATATTTGGGTATCAGGACAACTTGAGCCACTCAGGTGATGTCCAGACATTTTTGGGAAGGCTAGTCCTCTACACTGCATCATGCTCCTTCCACAGAGAAGGGTAAAATCTGAATGCCAAGCCACCATGGAGAAAAGATGGTACAGAGAGAAACAAAAGATGCATTGGCAGCCTCATAGGTAACACTGAGGGAAGCAGGACACAGGGGTCCTCCTAGCTGATGGGACATGCCTGTGCACTCCCCACCCACCCAAAAATGCCACAGGCAAATGTCCTGAGCATGGTGTGCGTACCGCATGCTAACAGGCTGTGGCTACACCGCCTTCATCAGGGGTCTGGAAAGGTCCTTGCCACCAGCTTCTACAACCTGGCACTAAGAGAGACAAAACACAGCTTCAGGTTTAGCTGCTAGTCATTTAAGAAACAGGCATACACATGCAAAAATCACACAACCAGGTTTGCTAGGAAAAATCTGATGACGAGGAAGGTCAGATCACTCTTACGCTCTGAGGGTTTTAGGATGGATTGCTTCTATATGGACTTCCTGGCATCAAGCTCAATACTTGCTTTCAGGGGGTGCTTCCTGTGGCAGGCCTGCTGTCCTTTTGCTTCAACACCTCCTACCTACCTTGGCCACATGAATCAGAAGAGACTTGTTTTAAGTTTCCTAACACTTTCTTCTCTGAAGCTTCCATCCCTGAAAACACAGCAGACTGCTAAAACTGAAAGCTTTTCTCTTAACACACAGACTGTTTCCCCAACATCAACAGTAGCTGACCACTATACGGCTTCAGGCACACATATACCTGATCAGGCTCAGCCTCCTCCTGACAGGCAGGGCTCACACCACCATGGCAAAGCCGGCTGCTTGGGAGACACTGTTCACCAGTGGCTGTTACGCTGCACGTGCTGAAGTGACCGGAGAACAGCACAAAGCTGTTTCTCCACACACGGTGCGGCAGCTCCACCTGCCCCACTGCAGTGGAGTGGCTACTCATGCCAACAGGACAGGCCAGCCCCAATTACAACCACGTTCCAACCCCCGCAAGCACAGGCTCCCTGGCTTCATAGCACTTCCTCCCCACTGGTTCCCACCACCTCTACTCCTTGGTAGGAACTTGCCTGCACAAGTCAATGAGCCCCAGGCCCTCGGCTTGCTCTGTGCCATTTCTCTTCACCCCAGGCTCCCAGGGACCCCTGAGCTGTGCCAGCTGCTTCTCCTCTGCTCTCATACCCATGCATGACCTCACCTCTGCAGGCACTCCTACCGCAGCTGGGTGCATAGCCACTCGGAAAGCCCTTCTGCCTCACTGGTCCCTTGAGGATCTCCCGCTTGCTGAGCTTCTCAGCCCAGATCTGCTCTCAGCTCCTCCTCCTCAGATGACTCTTCCTTTCCCATCCCTCAAGTCAGTACCTGCTCTCTTTGTCTGCTGTTACACAGTTTCCCTATTAAAATCAAGCTGTCTGCCTCAGAAATAACATCAACACACTGTAACGCCCGTCTCTGAATAATGAACTTCAGGTACTGCAGTAATAAGCCCCATGGAGATCTCTGCAAAACATGTAATACAGCAGCTCAGTGAAAAGCAGCACCCTCTCCCAGAGCTGCAAATCTCATCAGTGAGGCTCCAAACTGCCCTTGAGGCTGCAGAGCAACTCCTCTCTCCTCTTTACTGCTGCTGCTAATCCCTGCTCCCACTTCCAGGTCATTAACTCTCTTCCCCACCCAGCTGCCTCTCCCAGTCTTTCTGGCCAGGAGGAGTAACTCTTTCTCATCCTCTCATTCAACGCTGCCTTGGTCTCTGACATTATTTCTTTTTTCTCCTTAAATAGCCATGCAGAAATTCTCTCCATTCATACCTTCATCATGTTCCAGAGGGAATTAACTAAACAAACTTTTTATTTCCCACTCATTCCTTTCATGTTTTCCTCCACTGCTCCTATCTCTTCGTGAGCTAACTGCCCGCTAAAGCCAGGGGCTGGCCAAGCTCTGCTGGCTCTTCACCTCAGATGGCTAAGACGGGCATCTAAAAGACCACTGCTCTATCCCTGTACTTACGAGGGAACTCAAACACTTGCCTTCCCTTGTGGGGATGCGTCTGCTTTTTAACATATCTGCCCTTCCACATCAGCTCCACTAAAAGCTCCTTCGCTGCAGAGAACGAAGCACTATGCTTAAGCGTTTCTGGACTGACTCCTTACTCTCTTCATCTCCCTTCACAGAGATCCCCATAGCAGGTCCTCGTCCGCTGCACTTGCTCAGATCTGTCAAACCAGAGCTGCTCTTGAACAAGCTTTACTCATTCCACCAGCCAGACAACTTGCCTGCAAAACAAGTCACAACTTTCTGGTACCAGGATAAATTAGGGCTGAGTCCTCCCCTGCTCCTTGGAGCATGGTGTGAGAGAGTAAAGGACATACTGGAAGAGGGCTGCCCAAATGCTGCTCTCCTGCTGCAAGCCCATTAAGCATCTACTGAGATATGAAGAAAAAAGAAAGTTCTCTTTGGTGCACACAACTTTCACCCTAGAAAAGTTGACCGACCAACCAACCAACCAACACTCCATGGAGGAATTTACAGAACTCTCACAATGGCAGCAGAGGCATCCAGACTAGGCTCAGCCCATCAACCCCACCAAGCACCCTCCTGGTGTTTCACGAGTCAAACCACCTCCTGCTTCTGACACAAGTAAAGTCTCACTCCCAGCACACGTTACCTAATTCCTCATAATCCCCCAGTGTGAAAGTCAAAATACCTTTCTGTGCTTCCTGAAGAGCAGGAAAATTGCATTCAAACTGGCATACATTTCTTCTTATCAAGCAAAGAGCTCTCTTCCATTCTGCAGCAGAGCAGTCCAGAGACAGGAAAGCACCAAGAGAGAACAAACGTCCCTGCAAACTCAACAGGGAAAGGGAGAAGAGACCTGTGGCAGCACACACTGCAGAGGTGTCTCCTTTCTGCTCTGCTCTCTGTTCCTATGATCAAAGAAGACCCAGCCTTCCATCTTAAAGAAGGGCTGGATTTTGTCTGGAGTATGAGGAAGTGGCTGGGTATGTTTTGTGGGAGGGAAGGTCAGACATATCACTTGTAAGTTTCTTCTACACCTAGGTACGACTAGGTTTTACAAGCCATTTCAGGTCACAGAAGGAAGCCTGTAGCCTGAACTATTTTGCCTTTCTTACTGCATCACTTGTAACCAGGAGAGCAGTGCCACAGCCCACTGCTGATTTGGATGGGGATATCAGAGCACTCTGCTTGGACAGCTACTCATCACCCTCTCACTGCAAGACCCAGGCTTTCCCTTCCTCTTCCCAGAGGAGTGAACTCAGCAGACAGAGTGCCAAATAAATAAAAGGTAGGCTTGACCCCATGATGCCAAGGCAGGAGGCGGCAGACAGCTTTCCCAGTAAGCTGTTTTCAGCTGTATACACAGAATAAAATGGACAGAGGCCAAGACCAGGATGAGATATAAAAAGAGGATCTACAAAACTGCTACCTGCTCCAAGACAAACAAGCTCAGCCTCTGATTCCTTGCTGGCCACTTGGAAGGTTACACATGAGTATGGCTTGAACCCTGAAACTGAGTGGCTAGTAGAAGGGGTGTTTTCTGAGGCTCTGCAACACAGATCTTTGCTTTGAAGGAGCCTCTAAAATAACCTTATTTTGACTACAACCATCCCACTGAACTACAGATTTCTTTCTAGTCTTCATTAGCCTTACATGTCTCCTATCCCCAGTCCTGCAAATTACAAGTGCAACCTGTTCCAGACAAGACTCGAGCACACAGGCTTCTACAGACACAGAAGTGGCACAGCTTGTTTGCCAAACTGCAGTATTAAAAAAATATAAACCACATGCATATGCATGCTTCCTTGGACACGCATACAACACTCTTCTGAGACAAGTCTCAAAATCCACAACCACACTGCATGCCGGACAAACTCAAGTCTACCAGAAAAGTTCCAGTTTACCCAAATTTTTGCTAATTCTAAGTACAGCTTATCATATTATCACATTCTGCTGAGGCCATTCTAACACATCTAGCTTGGCAACATCAACACTGAGAGTGAAAGAGACTCTGCACAGCTGGGAATACAGACTGTGCCTTCTTGCGAGTAACGTGTTCAGCAACAAGGCTGTTATATCAAAGAAGAACCATTTAATCTCTAGCAGGTTTCCTCTATTCTTTCAGGTGTCCTATCCATTAGTTCCTAATCTCACTCCTCCAGAAAATGCCTCAGAAGAACACATTCCTTTTCTATTGCTTCTCACTACTCTCCCACTCTGACACAAGGTGACAACAGGGTTTATTGCGCTTTGCTCTGACAGGAGCAAGGAAGCTGCTCCTGTCTGTCAGCCGTCCTCCTTCTCCACAACCGTGGCTCTTCCCTCTCTGCAGCCAACTTTACCACGCTCTGCCCACCTCTGTGAACAGCGTTTGCCATCAGCTTTGTGCCAAATCTCTTTTTGCAGGGCTGTAGGGTATGAGACTCATCCTGCCTCTTCCGTAGTCATTGTTCCCTTTGGGCCAACTTTCAAGGGGAACTAACTTCTTCTCAACTTTAGTCTTTGCTACTGTCTTCTCTGATTCCTTAAGATCCCAGTGACATATGTTATCTGGCAGAACAGCTTGAAGTAGCTAGAATGAAAGATGTTATTCCTCCTCAAAGATGAGTTGCAGATGCACACTGCTGTATCCAAGGCAAAAAGCCTTACCTCTTCCGAATTCTCTGCTGCACCATCCTTCCCACTACTGCTGCTGCCAGGCTTTGTGGTGCTTTTGGTAGACTTTGGAGACTCCTGAAACGATGAAAACATGTTCAAAGAAAATTTCACCTTGTGCAGAATTTTAGCATTTCTTCGCAGAGTTCAGCTGAGCACTACTACAGACCCACCCCACCTCCACCCCTGCAGCAATCCCTGCTTCGGGCGGTGACTCCCAGCCCTTTTCCCCTGAGAAGGGCACTCGGAACGACTCCCCTGCCAGTGGACGTCCGCGGCGGGTGCCCGGGCCCAAGCAGGAGTGGTGCTGGCACCTCCCTGCCCGGTCACCGCAGGCTGCCCGCGGCCGGGCACCTCCGGGTTATCGGGCCCCGCGCCCACCCAGCCTGGGCCA
>NW_009260136.1:369105-371480 GCF_000687185.1 Egretta garzetta
GCTCTCCCTGCATCGCTTGCGGAGGAGGAGGCCCAGCCGCCCGAGCTGGCCCCAGGGGCTGCGCCCCAGCTTTGCGGAGCAGGAGCTTGGTGGTGCCCCGAGGCACAGCTTTGGGGAGGCTGCTGATGGGGTCACTGTGGGTGGATCCAAGAGTGAATGGAAACGCGGGTGTGGAAGCACTGCAAGGCCCAGCACAGCCAGAGCAGTGCCCCTGCTGGTAGTGGAGAAGGCTGTTCCTGGGACACGGATCCCAGGACACTTCCCTGCTCACATAGGGCAACTCACTGGCAGATGGCCCTGCATCCTTGCAGTAGGAGGACAGCCTCCAGCACTCTGCAGGTGTTGCCTTCAAGCTGACGTTCAACGTGGGGAAATGCAACCAGCAGGCAGCAAGCTGCTCTCAAGTTCATGGACCTGAACTGAGCAGGACCTGCTGGCAAAGGGCCACCCCTTTAGGGCTCATGATGCCTGCAGGGTCTAAGGTCAGTCCAAAAGTTAATTTTCAGTGTGCTTAAGATGGTGGCTGCTGGCCTGTTGCAAGAGGTGCAAGAGCTCCCATTCACTTTAGCCAAGTCAGGGGTAAGGATCCCTCTGACTTTCAGCAGGTGAAGCTTTTGCCTATAGCCTGCATTGTGGTGTGCACTGTGGGCTTGTTACTGGGTCCTCAGCCCTACACGGCCACCCTATACAGGGTGTGCTCTCGGACGGGATACCGCATATCAGCAGAGAGTGAAGGGGGACACTGGGCTGTGTCAGAGGTGCTTCAGAGGGGCGCAGTCTTTTCAAAGTCATGAGGTGAACAAACCTGGCATGGCACATGGGGCGGGGGGGGGGGGGGGAAACTCCCTAAGACTATTATAAAAGATGAGTCCAACAGCTTATTGTCAAAGTGCTTATTGTCATCATTGGCTTGACAGCCATTGGCACTCAAGAGGTTCCTCAGGAGCACAGCAAGGCCCTGGTTGCTGTTGTCCCTCTCCTGTGTCATTGCATGAGTTACCCTGGCTCGTTCAACCATCTGGGTGCTTGTGAGCACCAGTGCAGTGCACCAGTGTGAGCAGATAAAAGCCACTTGCTTGAAAAGTTTGTGGCTATTGCTATTCCCTCTCATAAGTTGTTATTGAGTTCTGGATTGGTTTTCCTCTGGTGACTGGTCCTGGAGGAGCTCAGCTCTGCTGAGCTGCTATTTGGCCCCTGAATTTCTCCCAGCGCCAAGCAGCTGGTGTTTGGGCCTGATTTTCCTGAACCTGTCAGCAGAGGAGTTGCATCCTGCAGCCTCAGCTGCTCAGCAGCTGCCTTTCCCAGCAGGAGCCCTGCACACCTGGTACAGCACATGAGCAGCAAGACCTGCCCTGTGCCAATCTCAATTTCCAGCCTAGTCTTGGTTGTGAAGGATGTGCTTGCCCAGAGCAGGGAGCATTGCAAAAAGCAAAACTGTAGTTTTCTAAGCTTGCCGAAGAGCTCTGGAAGAGGTGTCACCATGAAGGCCCTTTGCTGCCACCTGCCCAGCCTCTTAGCCCCAGGACAACTTAGGGTCCAGCCCCTGCAGCAAACTCCAACGAGTGAGCTCTGTATCCCCCCGGCGGGGGTGCTGGCAGCACTCCCCCCACACCCAGGGCTGGGGACCCCCTCCCAGCTGCCATCTCCATGGCAGCAGGAGCATGACAAGGTGGGGGGACTGTGATGGCTCCAGGGTGTGGAGCCCAGGGAGGACAGTGAGAGAGCTTGTGCGTAGTCCCCCCTTGAGCGAGAGTGCTTGACTGTTGTCCCTTGACTGCCTGGGCAGCACAAGTTAGGGACCTCAGTTCTGCTGCTGCTCCAAGGGCTCTTGTAGGCCAGCTCAGGTATTTGATGTTCCAGCCTGGAGACTGGGTCTTGGCTGTGGCTATCGGTAGTCCTGGGGGACTCAGAGGAGCTTTCTCAGGAATGACTACTACTACCACAAAGCTACAGAAGAGGAGGGACCTCATCTGCTCCTACCCACTGTGCCCCACAGCCATCCTGGCTGCCCTCTCTGTCACCCCACCTCGGTGGGTCATTGACGGGCAGTGGCTGCTGCTAGCACTTGCTGGGCCTCAGCATAAGCTGTGCTGGGGGCTGAACCTTGAGCAGTAGAGGGAACGGCCAGAGGAGGGTGAGGGGTGCTGGGGGCTGGGAAGAGCACAGAGATGGGGGGGCGCCTGGTTCCAGCTGGGTTCCCCCCAGCCTTGCTTAACTCTCTCCCAGCTGTGCTGCCCACAGGCATGGTGGAGGCACCCCCCGACCCTGAGACTGTCCTGGTGCTGGGGAAGATTGGCTTCCAGCTGGGGCTGCTGCTGGCTCACAGTGCCTACTTGTTGGTATATGAGGGTGCAGCCCCCCCACTGTGGCACAAA
>NW_009260136.1:374960-378069 GCF_000687185.1 Egretta garzetta
TGTTGTTTATCGGGAGCGCATACGAAGAAGCGAGGGCCGGGATTTGACAAGCTCCAAGGTAAACATTGACCTGGTCACCGGTAGGACACAGGAGCCCCCACCGGCCGGGCAGGCCTCGGCCTCTCCCTAGAGCAGAAAGGCACCGTTGCCAAGCCGCCATCGACCGCCACGTCCAACACCAGGGCACTGATGACACTGGTTCACAGCTGTCTGGCAGTAATAAGTGACAAGCAACAAGTGATGGGACGAGAGGAAACGGCCTGAAGATGCACCAGGGCAGGTTTAGATTAGATATTAGAAAAAATTTCTTCACAGAAAGGGCTGTCAAGCACTGGAAGGGGCTGCCCAGGGAAATGGTTGAGTCCCCATCCCTGGGGGTATTTAAAAGGCAGGTAGATGTGGCACTTAGGGACATGGTTTAGTGGTGGACTTGGCAATATTAGGTTTCCGGTTGGACTCAATGATCTCCAGGGTCTTTTCCAACCTAAATGATTCTACAATTCTATGATTCTTTCCCTGTTTTCATTCTCTTTGTGGTTAGAATAATTTCTGTGCTGGTATTCATCATTTTGATCCTGTGAGCTACTGGCAACTCCAGACGGGACAGCCTAGCTCTGCTGCCGGTTGTACTGCACCTTCCTACACGCCATTGCGCAGCGCTTGCCACAACTTTGTTTTCTCAGCAGCCTGAGCCAGGGTTACACAGTTGCACCATCTTAGAGTTGGACCTTTGCCTCTTGACACAGAGGGAGGTAAAAGCTGGGGAGAAGATGAAAGGGGAAGGGTTGCAGAGAGATGTTCACAGTCTATAGGAGGAAGGTAAAAAGGAGCATGCTTGGCATTATCTTCTTAATGGAAATTGCACCAAGTACAACAGAATGCTGCAACTTCACAAAGGAGCTAAATTGCATCTTCCGTTTTTTGCTGCTGACAGTTGTACCCAACAGACGCACATGCACACACACACAATTTTCTTCCACTGAGGTTGCTGACCTACGAAATCACTGTTTACAAAAATCTGTGACTATGTATGCTTTGGTGGGGACATGTGAAAAAAGATGAAAAAACCCAGGGCCAAGTCAAGTTGGTCTTTGGGAGATACAGTTATTAGGAATCATAGAACCCCTTGGATTGGGAGGGCTCTGGGGGAAGCCACCTCGTCTTGCCTGCCAGCACCCCAATGCTTTTTGGCTGAGCTGCTCCAACCAGTGGGTCCACAACCCCATCTTGATGCTTGGGGGCTATTCCAGCTCAGGGACAGGACAGTGTCTTTGTGTTTGCTGAACTTCAGGAGGTTCCTCTTGGCCCGTTCCTCTGTCTCATCCAGGGTACCTCTGAAGACTAATCCTGCCATCAAGGCCGTGAACTGCTTCCCCCCCCTCTGGGTTACCATTACCCGCCGACTTGCTGACGTGCCTTCCGCCCCTTGTGCTGGTAACTGATGATGCTGATGCTGAACAGGATCGGCCCTGACGTTGTTCCTTGAGCAATGCCACCTCTGCTGAGAGGGACCTGGGAGTCCTGGTGGACAATAAGCTGACCATGAGCCAGCAATGTGCCCTTGTTGCCAAGAAGGCCAATGGTATCCTGGGGTGTATTAAGAGGAGTGTGGCCAGCAGGTCGAGGGAGGTTCTCCTCCCCCTCTACTCTGCCCTGGTGAGACCCCACCTGGAGTACTGTGTCCAGTTCTGGGCTCCCCAGTTCAAGAAAGACGAGGAACTCCTAGAAAGAGTCCAGAGGAGAGCTACTAGGATGATAAAGGGACTGGAGCATCTCCCCTACGAGGAAAGGCTGAGAGAGTTGGGCTTGTTCAGCCTGAAGAAGAGAAGACTGAGAGGGGATCTCATCAACGCATACAAATATCTTAAGGGCGGAAGTCAAGAGGACGGAAGCAGTCTGTTTGCAGTGGTGTCCAGCGACAGGACTAGGGGCAATGGATGCAAACTGAAACACGAGAGGGTTCAGTTGAATATGAGGAAGAACTTCTTCACTCTGAGGGTGGCAGAGCACTGGAACAGGCTGCCCAGGGAGGTTGTGGAGTCTCCTTCTCTGGAGATATTCAAAGCCCGCCTGGATGAAGTCCTGTGTAGCATGCTCTAGGTGAGCCTGCTTTAGCAGGGGGGTTGGACTAGATGATCTCCTGAGGTCCCTTCCAACCCTTACGATTCTGTGATTCTCTGTGATTCTGTGATTCTGTGAACCTCTGAAGTTGTTAAAGTCACATCTACTGCTGTTGCCAAGTCCACTTCGGCACTGCCGATTGTGGCGGCTGTGCAGCGGTCCGAGCACCCTGTACTTGTGTCGTCGCGCGCGGGTGGGGCGCGCTCCATGCCTTGTTTCCCGACTGCCAATACTTCTGAGTGTCATGGTTGTCCCTTTTGCAATTTATACAGCCCTTTTTCACTCATCCCTCAGGATTAACTGGATTCCGACACTCCTTTTTAGAATGACCAAGTTTGCCACAACTAAAACACCTTTTCTCTCCTTTTCCTCCCTGCTTTTTCGATATCAATGGCTTAACCACTGCACCCACAGCAGCAGCCATGACTGTAGCTTTTTCTTGTTCTAACATTCACTCAGCAGCTTCCAGCAGCTGCCCTGTGTTAGATCCCTTTGGCAACACACTAAGGGCTCTCTTAGTTTTCTCATTAGCATTATCAAAGGCAAGGATATCTAAGAACTTTCCTTTCATGTCGTCGTCCAAATCAGGGTGGGCCATAATTGCGGCATGCAGTCGATCAATAAATTTGCCATACGATTCTGTGGGACCTTGCTTTACCGCCGTGAAGGCTGGTCTGGTTTTTTCGTCATGTACGTTAATAAGAGCTTTATAAGCTAACTCTTGGCTCAATTGTAACACTTCTGTAGCGAATTGTGCTTGCCAATCAGCTTGTGTAAAAGGTCCCGCTCCCATCAGCATTCAAGCTTGCACGCCAAACAAGGGATCACCCTGTTGTCGAGGTACCACAGCTGCCTTATCACAAGCCGTTTGCCAATGTTGGAAGAACTGCAACTGCTGTGATGGTGGCAGTAGCATCTGGACAATCATTCTAGTGTCATAAGGAGTTAGCAACTGTGAAGAAAAAATATGCTGCAACACAGACTGAGT
>NW_009260136.1:378306-383782 GCF_000687185.1 Egretta garzetta
GACGCCCATCCCCCCCCTCACACCGTGACAGGGTGGGGGGTGGCGGGGGGGTGAGGCGGCGGCAGCTTACTGCTCACAAACACGACAGGTGCATTCGGTCTGGATTGTTCACTAAGTGTCCTTGATTCTTCAGATGTCCCACAATGGTGGGCAATGTGTGGGGAGCTGCCAGGGGTTAGGGGAGCGAGCATTGGTAGGCAAAAGGGGTGGGGATGCAGGGGGTGCAAGGCAAAGAGGGGCCAGAGGGGGGCAGGCCCGTCCCACATCAAGCCCCTACTGCCCACAGGTCTTGAAGGGCTTGCTCCACAGCATGGAGACTAGGCCGGGCTTCTACCTCCTCATGGAGCCGGGCCCCTCGGGGCGTGTCCTGGAGTGGCTGCAGAACCAGCACCCCTGCTCCCAGGGCCAGGCAGGTCTCTAGTTCTCCCAGCTGCTCCTTGCTCTGACCTACCTTCATAGCAGGGCCATCGTCCACTGGTGGGTAAGCACGGGTACACGGGGTCCCCACTCTGGCAGTTGGGCACAGAGCTCCCTGAGGCAGCGAGGGCTCTGCAGGACCGTTCCCCCAGCCTAGCCCAGCTCCGGCAATGAAGGGCCTCCTGGAAGCTTCTTTTTGCTTCCATGCCTCTGCCTGCCACACTGCACCCTTACCCATCCTTGCTGCACACAGCCACCTGCTCCACAGCTCCCAGTCCAAGCCCTCCTCCTCCCAGGGGAGCCCCTGGCCCCTCATCTACCCACAGCTCCCTCCTTGGCCCCTGACCTCCCCCTCCCCACAGCCACCAGCTGCCCCTGCCTGCCCCCAGCACGTGCTGCCTCTCCCCCACAAGGACTTGAAGCTGGAAAACCATCTCCTAGATAGCGAGAACAATGTGAAGGTCTCTATCTCCAGCTTCTCCAGAATGGTGGCCCTACAGGATGCCAGTGGGGCTGCACGCCAAGGTGGTGCTGAGCCAGACCTCCTGTGGGTCCTATGCTTGCACCTGTCCTGAGATCCTGCCCTACAACCCCTTCCTGGCAGACACTTAGAGCGGTGGGGTCATCCCCTACACCCTGCTCCTGGAATGCATGCCCTTTGATGCAATCAACATGCAGCGCCTCCTGTGCTAGACCCGGCAGCACCTCGTTTTCCCCAAAGGCAGTGTCTGCCCCAGGACTGCAAGGTTGGGGGCTGGAGGCAGCTGGGGGGACATTTGAGGAGCACTAGGGGGTATTGGGGGTTGGGAGAGCAGAAGATGGGGGTCAAGGGAATGGGGGGTAGCTATGGGGCTTTGGGAGGCACCTAGGAAGCATTAAGGGGGAACTAGGGCCATGACAGGGTGTGGAGAGCTTCGAGGGCCACGGGGAGGGTGTTGAAGGGCAGCTGGGGGCAGGTAGGGGCAGCTAGGGATCATCAGGGCAGAGCTGGAGGGCACTGCAGGGGCTGTGAGGGCAGGAGAGGAGCTAGGGGCATTGAGGAGCATTGGGGGCAGCACAGAGGCCAGGATGCTGGGGTGGAAGTGTGCAGGGGTCTCCCAGATGATGGGCTTCCCCCAGGCCCCACCCTGACCCCTGTGTCCTCCCAGGAGGTGATCTTGAGCCTGCTGTGTCCAGCCTGTCAGCGCCTCTCAGCCACTGAGCTGCTCCAGACTGCTGGGTCTCTTGGTTCCTGCCCCCGGGGCACCTGCCCTCAGGCACGTAGGCAGCCAAGCACTCAGCACCTACGTGCAGTTTTGGGGCCCCCTTGCCTTCAGGGGGCTGCTAATAAAAGCCTTGAACTCTCTCTTGGCTCCATCTTTCCTGGCAGAGCTCCCATCATGGAGAGCCCCTGCAAGGGACCTCCCAGTCCCTGGTGGCATCACCCTCCAGCGCACAAAGCAGCCTCCCCATGTGGGCACATCTCTCCATTCAAAGCCTCTCTGTGACTGTGGAAGCTGCCAGGCCCCAAGAATCTGGAGGTTCCCACTGTGAGCAGAGCCACTCCCAGCCTTCCAGGACCATTTCTCCAGTCCTTTTGTCATCTTTGTGTCCCTTCGCAGCAATTGCTCCTGTACCATCCATGTCTCTCTTGTACCGGGTGGCCCAGAACTGGACATGGTGCTCTGGGGGTGGCCTCACCAGGGCAGAGGAGAGAGGAAGGACCACCTCCCTCCACCCACTGGCAGCACTCCCCCTAATGCAGCCCAGGAGGCTCTCACCCTTTGTTGTCCCAAGGGTGCATGCTGCCTCGTAGCCACGTAGCTACAGCCAAGGATGGATCAGAAGAGTGGTGGAAGCACTCTAGCTTTCCTGGAGAGGCTTGGCTCAGCCCCTGCATAGCAGACTGGAGCACTAGCATACACTGAAACTCTGTTCAGCTCCACTGGCTTCAGTCAGCTGTGTGTCTACTGTTGACTAGGAAAACTAGCAGGTAGCAGGCAGGGGGTTGTGCTGACTTGGGAACATCAGCAAGCGACGCTTCTCTGAGTTGTTAGGAGCATTGAGTGATGGACCTTTCCAAAGTTGGCTCTACCCTTAGTAACCTGGATTTTTCTGCCTTCAGGAACTCAGCATGGAAGGATGGCTCCACAGTCCCTTCCATGTGAACTCTCCATAATTTCCTCTACATGGTGCAACCTGGGGACAGCTGGGTAAGTGCCCCTTTTTCAGAGGAGATGGCTCTGCCCTTTTCTGATTTCTCTTCTGCTTTGAATGTCTTTGTGCTCTCCTGAGACTTATCTCCCAGTGGTTTCCTAACCAGTACTTTCTCCTGGCCTTTCGGGGTTTCTTCAGTCTCTCCTGCTCTGGATTCTGTCCTTTGGGGAGACTTGGCTGAGCTCATCCACAGTCAAACACAGCTCTCATCCCTTCTCTTGATAATGTTACTTAGGATCTGTGCTCACTTGTCCTTTGCTTTCCATCTATCTTCCTCATCTCCGGGCCAGGCAGGTGAGTTCAGGTGCGGCTGCTTCTGGACAATACAGGCTGGGGAGATTGCCATTGATGCAGTCCAGCAGTACTGATCTCCTTGCCCCATGGTCTGTCTCCAGACCTCGTCCAGGTCATTCCAGACATACAGAAACCCTATGGAATGTGTCCTTGCCCACAGGGATAGTTTCTACTATTGCTCTACCATAACCTTCGTTCATGCCTTGAGCTAAGAAATCTCAAATTCTTTCCCAGGCTCTACTCTGACTGGATTTTCCTGTTCTTCCTGTACATGCCGTCTTTCTAGAACCACACAGAGTTAGTGGCTGCTAAGAAATCCTGTGGCAGCACATTCCCTAAGCTGTTTTGCATTGTTCACATGAAGTATTCAGTGACCACAGATGGTAGAATTTCACCCTGGTTTGCCTATAACAGCAGCAGAAGTACACTTTTTAGTGGACCCTTGCCTCAACAAACTCCCATCAGGTATGCCAGAATTCAACCATGGCATTTGGGGTTAATTTGGAATGGATGCTGTGCATTAATTACTGTGAGTGGGCAAATTTCTGAGGCAGCACTCATCTCTTTCAATAGGTAAGAAGGGCAAGTGCTGATCCCAAATGGGAGAACCTCTTCATATTCTATAAATTATGTACCAGCAGCACAGAAGACATTATACTAAAAAAAAAAAAAAGTGGTAATTTCTGAATCTTAAAAATCTGGTATGATGGGAGAGACAAGCACCTGTTTATACTCGTACATAGTTAAGGAAGAGAAGCCTTTAGAAATGCTGAGATTAGCTTAAGTTCACCACAAAAAATACTTGCTTGTTTTCTTTCTACCACAGAGAAAAAGCCAACCGGTATTAAGATCCATGCCACAAGGACAGACTTTCAAGTGATTTTCCTTAGTCATCCTTCTCAGTAATAAACTTCATCCGGAAGCATCTCAGAGGATTTATGATGCCTGAGTCCATTCCCCTTGTATCAAAGCCTGTTGGGCAGCTTGCAATTCCTTCTTCACTCCCAAGGAACCCCATACAGCCTTTGCAGAGCCTGCTTTTGGAGTGACCACCACTTATGACATGCTGTCACCAGGCAAAGCTCCTAACACATGGCTAAATCCCCAATTGCAGCATTCAGTCTTCCCAATGAGACACAGGAAACAAAAAAATCAGAGGGACAAGAACACTCCCCTTTGCTGTTCAAAGTATGCAAGAGAACAACCAGTCTTCCCAAAAGCCTGAATGAAAATTTTAGCAATTATGACCTAGTCAAGAGAAAATCTCTAAAAGGTCTCAAATATTAGGAGAAGCTTCCAGAGACTTTGCAAAGCATGTATCAGCACATTACACAGTACTTTGTGCTAGCTATCCATAACTGCTGAGATAGCTGAGGCTTATATTTCAACAATTGTTTCCTCCTTTTTGGCCCACTGCCTTGTCTTTGCTCCTGGGAATGAAATTCATTCATGTATTTCTCTTGAATCTCCATGTTTCATCAGGTACAGGATCAGTCAGCAGCAAGTCAGAAGAAATGGGTGCAAAACAGCTGAGATCACTTGTCCAAAGAGCCATTTTCCAGGAATTGCTTCACTTTTTCACTTTAGAGGAACACAGAAGGTACCCCAATAGATCAACCCAGCAGCAGCAGTGGCAGTGGGAGACAGAACACATGAGCATGGCTGCTTTTTGCAGTGCATTGCTGTCCTGCTCCCCAGTGGTACGGACAGCACAGTCAGCAGCTATTGCTGACACTAGAGGGGGTGTTTTATTTGCTCCTTTTTTGCCACCTCTTGTTTCCAGTGCAGAATCCCCACACTGCTAGGCAAGCTCTGTAGCAAGTTAGCCTTGCCTGTGCAAGGCTTGTCTGTAGAGATTAGCAGATGAGGATATGCTTTCCGAAGTGGTATCATAACCTCCCCAGAAGGCTACAGAGCAAATGGGAGGGGAATAATCACATCTGAAACTTTGATGTGGCTGCCTTCTGCTTCAGAGAAAGTGTTGCAAGACAAAACAGTGGAGGGCAATGATCTCTTGACTGTTCAGGGACCAAGGCTATGATTATGTGTGTCATCTCAGCGCTTCATGCCTGTCCTCATTGCTGAGTCTAAGTCAGGACTACTGATAGTTTTGCCTCTGCGTCCTTTTATCAGCTATGCCATTTCTCCATGCTCAGGTGTGTGCTTGTAGCTCAGCCTCTAGCCCCGGCCAGGGTCTCACAGCCCCTGCAGGCCCACGCAGGCCAGGTGGTGCTCTTTCATTCGCAACTGCCCTGTTTCCCCACATCCCATCTGCTCTTCCCCCCACCCCTTGCAAGTGGCAGCTCAGCAAGCCGGGTGTCCGTTCCAGGTGCTGGGGTGCCAACACTTCCCGCAGTCACCTGCAGGTTTCCATGACACCAGAGGGGACATCTCCCAGGCTCCTGTGCTGGGACACGCACCAAGCACAGCACCTCGCACTTCACCACAGGGCCTTGTGCCCTGCACACCCGTTGTGCCCCGCCGCGCTCCTTCACTCCCAAAAGCCGGCAGGTCACCTGCCCGCACCACCACTGCTCCCGCGCCCCGGAGAGAGGGGCGCCACGGCCTG
>NW_009260136.1:384342-410091 GCF_000687185.1 Egretta garzetta
GCAAGGAGAGGGAAAGGGCCGTTCCCCCTCGGCCCTCCCAGCACCGCAGCAGCCGGAGGCCGAAGAGCCCCCGGGGGCAGACCGGTACGTGGGAATTCAGGATGTTTCCCACCTCGGTTACGCTTCTTTGGCTTTTGTGTGGCGCGTGAGCAGGTGCCGTCCCTTCGGATGCTTTCGAGTTCTCTGTACAAATAACTAATGAGAGAACGGGGTGGTAGCGGGTCCTGCAGACCCAGATCTGGCCAGCAAAGACTGGAAGGATTTGATTTTCATACCTCAGCGTTGCTTTGTCCAGCCCCCTCCGACTGGTGTTCGCCAGAAAAAAATAGCTAGCACAAAATCCTATCCATCAGAGAGTGTATGTGGAGGAGCAGGGGCCTCTGCAGGTAGGATGTCTTTTTTTTGTTTTTTTTAATTTTTTTTTTTTTTTTTTTACTAAGCAGCTAGTGCCTGTCAAAGCGATGTCTTTTAAATGAATGAGATTTAGGTGTTGGTAGGACAACCTTATATGTGTGGGTCCATTGAAAAGAGTTTATTTGTGGCTTGTTTGCTAGCTGTGTTTAACATTTTAAGTTTTGTATGTCTTTATGCTGGGAAAATACTTGTTTTCCTCTGTAAGGAAATATAATCTGTAACAACAGAAGGTGCTTATAAGCTGGAACCTTCTTCCTGCAAGATTTCAGGGGGATGTAATACACAATGAAGACTGACTCACAGTTGCAGAGGGCTAGGGAGGAAAAGACGCAACCTTTTAGTTTCATCTACACCAGTATAGTGCTTTTCTTTGACTGCATTTTGCATGTGTGAAAAATATTTTATGATCAAAATAGGTGTGTGGTTTGGGTAGCTGAAGCCAAATTGCTGTGCTTCAGGAATACAGCAGCCAGTTTAAAAAAAAAAAAAGTGCTTATCAGTGGATTTCTAGAAAATGAGCCAATGTGGCTGTTTCTCTGGTAAATTTTCTGACAATTTTTCTGTTCTCATAGACAAAATTAACATTTGAAAATAACTTTTGCCTGTTCATGACGTAGATTTTTGTCATGTTCAAATACAGATGCTTTAAAATGTTATTTCCTTTATTGGGTAATAGCTATCCAGTTTTATGCCCTGGAGGTAAACCTTTGGGATGTTGTCAGCACTCTGTTCGTGTTATGACAAGCTTTTAGTAATTGAAAATGGCGCTGGTTGATCTCTTCACTTCAATGACTGTGCAATAGATCAGACTCTGTCAGTGCTCTGCTCTTACAACATTTAAAAGTTCAGCATATTTATTCCACTTGTCCAAGTGGAAAACTTCTAAGACCAATGGTAATCAAATGATGCTTATTAACTTCTTCAACACTGTGAATGGCATTCAAGTACTTTTATATTGAAGTGGAAATGCTCCTTCAGTGATGAGCATTGAGAAAGCCCTGAGAGCACATAGCAGAGGCTGTTGGCTTGGTCTGACAGGCAGGTACTTTGTGGAAACCAGACATAGCACAGCTATTAGATACACAGTATTGTAAAGGCCAAGCTAAAAACAGGGAAAACACAACCCATCTGTGGAAAGTTTTCTTGAATTTATTTCTCCATTTGCGCATTTAAAAATGGTCAGCAGGCAAATTTTCCTTGCTTTTCTCCATGTTGAACCTTTGAAGCCTGTTTCAGAAATCCCTGAAGTCCTACATGCATTTTGGGTGCGCTTTTTTTTTTTTTTTGTCAGGTGCTGTATTCCATACAGCAGTGTTTCTCAAAGTGTTTCCTGTAGGAAATCCTTATTTGTTTGGAACTCACTTTCCCTTTTCCACATCTCAAGAATTTTTTTTTTTTCTAAAAAGAGTCCTGTAGATCGTCCTGTGCAGTGTTGCCAAAATGGTGTATGTTTGTAATTGAGTAAAAGTGCAAAGTGGAACAATCACTCACTTCTGTACTACTTTTGGTTTTTTTCCTTTCTGCTGTCCTGGGTTGGGTTGTCTGTCTTACTGACTTTCAGTGGACCTCCTTTGACTTCCTCACCTTGTGAGCCTTCAGACAGTGGTTTGCAGGCAAGATGTCTGGGTCTGCCAATACCCTCCAGTTATGTTTTCTACAGGATAACAAATACACTGCTGAAGTGTGAATGTGAGCGTGAATCTGAGCATGCAGGAATGGGAGGTCCAGGCAGAAGGCATGATGCCCAGAGATAAGGTTGTTGTCCAGAACAACCACTCTGAGTCAGGTCAGACAGCTTCCTAGCTCTGTATCCCACATTTGGTAGCAGACAGCAGTGGATGTTTAAAGAAGAACGCAATGAGGGTAGGTACACAGTGGACCTCCCTTGGGGAGTACCCTGACTGGCCAGTTATGTGGCTAAAAAATTGCTATATGAGTGTCTAGATCCTCATATTTTAATATGCAAAATCATGCTGTTATTGCAGCATTCCTTATACCACTGGATGTAAAATTAGTGTTTGATCGTGGTGGAGTTTTCAGTGTGTTTACATCAGTTTTACTCCCCAGCTCACAGAAACTGTAAGGAGGTGAAAACTCTGCTGCAGGGTTGCTGGGATGGTGGAGGTGGCATAATATCTGGAACTAGGGATTTGTACCACAGCAAACTATTCTTAGCACCATGCTCATTGATGAAATAGTTAAAATAAGCACTTCTGGTGGCTGTGAATTCTGTGTTCAGGGGAAGTCTACATTTCATACTGCTGTTACTTAGTCTCTCTGCAGACTTGGGAAAACAGCACATATGTTTGGCTTCAGTATGTGGGTTTCCATCTTTCCTTTGTAAATGATACAAACCACTTGTTAGAAAAGCAAACTGACCCCACAGTAGCCTAAAGTGGCTGCGTAGTTCTGCAGCCAAGGGCTGATCATGCAGCAGGTACTGTGGGTCGAACATGGGGGGCTGCAGATGCAGCAACGTTTGTAATAGCAGCGGTGACCAGGGCTGTAGAGCAGCAGCAGAGCTTGTCTGTGCACTTCCCCAGTAGGGCTCTTTCTGTTCACGTCCTGTTCCTCAGCAAAAACTAAATAGCACGTAACTGTAAATATAAGTAGTGTTTGTAGAATACAGTATTGACTTACCAGCAGTAACAGCTTATCCTTGCAGCAGTATTTTTGAATTTTTCTCATGCTGTATTTGTCCCTCTGTTTTGGTTCAGTCATATCATCACACTGTGCTTGTTCATCCAGGAGTTGAAACTCATTCTGAAGAGGTGGCTGTGCATCTCAACTACTCTGTTAAAGAAAGTGTGTGTGGGCACATGTCTATAATGGAGATAGATATCTGATAAATAAGGCTTCAGCTAATGCATACTGTAGTCAGTGTGGCTTTTCTTACGTGGTTTACAAACAGAAAGGAACAAATATGGGCATTCCCGTTTTTCTTCCACAGGTAGCAGCAAGATACAATATGGTGGATATCTAAGAACTTTACCAGTAGCTACTTTAAAAGTCTGTGAACGATTTGTTTTTTACAGGAACTGAGATGTTTTGTCTGAAACTGTTAAATGCAATAGTGCAGTACTAAAGAAGCTGCATGCAGTGTTTGGTTTTCCTGGTATGTGTGTTTTGTGTGCGTGTATGGCTGTTCCTCTAATACATGTGTTATGATGCATTTTCCAAGTGACAGTGTTTAAATTCTAGATGGTTATTAAGGTAGCATTGTGTTTTGGGTAGCTGCTCTGACTCATTTTTGTGGTCAGTGGCTCTGACATTCTGAGGAAATGTATTTGAGCAGCCTTAGATACAGAAAACGTGTATGTGGGATCACAGAGAATAAAGAAAATCAAGTGAGCTTAATAGTGGCATTGATATCAAAGCACATTCTCTTATCTCCTTTCTGCTGACCCCTGATCCTGGTGGCAAATGGTCACATGTATATTACCATTCACTTCTGTGACCTAGTCCTTATCTGTGCCTCTTTAATCCCAATCAACAGACTATAGACTGAAGTATGAATTCTGCTATTCCCTATTCTCTTACAAATGCTTGTTTGCTGCAAATGTTAAAACTTGTTTCTGTCTCTCTCCATGCAGTGAAGCAGTGAAGATCTGCAAATCCCATGTGTGTAAGCTGTGTACCTTGATACTTTTGTCTTCCTGCATTGTTGAAGCCTGCTGTCCCTCAGGCTGTACCTTCAGTTATCTCAGCTATCTTTGCTCCTAGTGACCCCCTGTTCCTGGCAAAGGTCCCTGCAAGGTGTGTTTTTGGCACCTTTCCACTGGCTGTCCAGTCTGTGTATCCCATGAGCTAGGTCTTTTTTGTCTGAATATATTACAATTTGGTGTAATTTCAGTTATGCTGTAGTCGCTCATGTTTGCTGCCTTGTTTATTGTGGGCAGCTTTCTCAGTTAGTGCTTTCCCTTGAAAGGCAGAAGGTTTCTTTTATGGTACCCTTCCCTGGCTATTTTATGAAAATACAGTGAGGTGCTGAAGACAAAGAGGCTGCAGCAGTCTGCTGGTATCTTTCCCTCTGATGCGGCTGAATTTTACTGGAACGGTGAGTGTGTCCAGGCATGTTGAATGTGATGTCTGGTGACCCTTGGTGCCATCCTGCCCTAGCAGCTGAAGTGGTCCGTGCCTTCATGTGTCTCTTTGGATTTAAGGAACAGTATCTTTCCTCTGACAGAAAACTTGGCCATCTCTGTTGTCTGTCTTCCCCTCTTCCCCTTGTATCCCTAGGCCTAGCCTCTTTTTTTCCCTAATGTTTGATTATTCCAGTCTGGTCATTGTAGCAGAGATGACAAATTTTTTAAGTCTTCTCTTGCAAGTTTTCAGCAATATCTTCCTTAAGATTTCCCCTCCCCACAAGTGGGTTTTGTGCTATTGTCTCTCTTAATTGCTGTCTTCAAGTTAAACCAATTACTTGTTAGTGCTCTTCAAAAAGGAAGGGTGCTGCTTGTATTAAGACATTTCATCAGTCACACAGTTTTTTCACCAATTCCACCTTCCTACTGGGTAGCTGCTGCTATTTTGGTTGTTCTTGGTAGTTGTTCTTGAGCAAAGTTCACAAAGGAGCTGTGAAATGGTTTCCAGTCACTTATGAATGTGAACTCAGTGTCTCTGTCTAAATCCTGGTTTGTCTCATGCACTGTCAGCCATTTTGGCACCTTGTGACTAAGTGAGTGCTTCTGAATTACTCCGAAGTTACCCAGTTTGGGGCATTACGTGTTCAGTCTCTGTATCATCTGCCCAATTTTTTCAGCCTCTGCAGCCATTATAATTCTCTTTCCTTGTGCTCACCTTCTCCCCCCCTCTTTCTCAAATTCATTCAGCAAATATAGCAAGACTTCCTGCAATGTGGGGAGTTATTAGTTTTATTAGTGTGGGTTTTTAATCTGGGATTTTTTTTTTTTTTTAGGGACTTACTGATTTGTGAGGTCATCATGTTGATGTGTAGCTGACAGTTCTATGCCTCAGTGTGTTACTGTTAAAGCCTATCTTCTTTCCCCATGTTCATCACTGACTTTGTTTTTTGTCTTAAACAGGCATGGTTTACTCTCTCAAGCATCTCTCGAGACTCATAGAATCCTCCTGCAGGCCTGTCTGCATGATCTAAAATTTCTTTCCTTGGATCCAACTTTCCTATGAGTCTCTGGACTTTATGTAATAGAGCACAGCATTTTTCTGCTGCATCTGCTCTTGTGTTATGTCATCCTACAGTCTCATGGCCTCTGAGCAGTTTTCTCAAGTCCCCATATTTCTCATGGAGAGCTCTGCTCAAGCAGGCTTGCTTCAGACCGAAGACATTTTGCCCTCTGGTTATGACTGAGTTTTGTGGTGTTCTCCTTGAGCTCCTTATTTCATTGTGGTGCCATACGTCTGACATCATGCATGCCCCTGGGTTCAGTTGCTCTGCTTTGATGGCTTATGCCTGAATTAGTAATTACTGTGGTATTATTAATTGCTACTACTTTGTAATTCCTATAAAGTACTTTTCTACTTAAGAGCTGTATGAATGGTAGACCTCTGCTTGTTTCAATATACCTAAACTTCCCAACATATGGGTGGTTCCGAGGTAATTCCTGGGACCAAGAGGACTTTGTAGTCACCTCTGGAGTAAAGGTGTCTGTGGAGACTAGGGTCTTCTCAGTGGTGTTACAATGTTTTCTGTCCTTTCTTCTCAACTGGCTGCTACTGGTTCCTTTGGGCATGCCCGTGAATATAATCATGGGCTGGGTTGTCAACCAGTGTGATGCTGCTGTAGGGTGACCAGCTAAACTGAGCTTCTAACATCAGCAGAAGTCCCAGGTTCCCATATGTGCTTTTCCCTCTAGATATCCTTTTTTCCTCTGATATCCCCATGTCTATTTCCAGCCTGTTTTCACTTACACAGGCTAGAACGGTCTACTTACAACAAGCTAATTTTTGAGGATGACTTGCTTTCATGCTATAAATGGCATGTAGTTGCTGAGCCAGGAGTCTGGTTCTCTGCAAATGCAGTACAGGTCATTGCAGCAAGTCTGTAGGTTTCCTCCAAGGTGCGATATGTACGTTTCTTTTTGGTGAAAACAATGTTGTGGTGTCTTCATTAAAACTAATGATGGTGGCATCATTCCCTTTCCCGAATCCCCTGCTGTGCTACATGCAAGAAGCCCAAGCAGGACTTCTGCTATAGATGAAGAGTCCTGCTTGCTGAGTCCAGTTTCCTTTGAAAGGCACTATGATGTGTTTTTAGGAGGCTATACAGCTAAGTTACTTTATCCTTCCAGGCCTGAAGGGCAGCTCAGATTATTTTCGTCATCATGCCAGGCTGTGAAATTAGTGAATGGGCTTCTACAGCAATTCCCCTACAAAACCCAGGGGTTTGGAAACTCAGGGGGCACTGTAAATGTCATGTTGTTGGTGTTACAGTAGTGGACAGCTTCTGACATCAGAGTGAGTGATTGTAAGCAAGGAAGATTCACTAAGGCTGTAATGTGAGAGCTCTATGTTAATGTAGCTGTGACTGAATCAGTACCACAAGGAGATTAAAAGAAAGTACTTCTGGTGTATTAAAAGGGTAACAGGAGACCTAGGAGACTTTAAAGTCATTAGCCTGAGGTGGAGTCTGTGCAATTTTAATGGTAAGAGTTAATTTGCAATTCAGCGGAATGAGATTTAGCAGCTAAATATATATACTAATGAAAATAGATCTGCCCTGTGGAAGGGACATCTCAGTGTAAAATGTGACAGGTTTGTCAAGATTACAGCCTGGTTGATGAAAGCATCAGTGGTAAAATTGTTTCTCCAAAGCATTTGACTTTGTACTGTAGTTTATTGAAAGGGCTTGCATTGCTAATGGAGAGCAAGTTATCTGTATCGAGAACTGGCTCAGCGGAGGGAGAAACAACAGGAGAGTTATCTTGGGCTCAAGGGTATGTAATTTTGTATATCAACCATCCCAACGATAAGACGATTACTGTTGGTAAAATTGGGAGGAGGAGAGGGTTGATCAATAGGGCAGTCAGCAGTCTGGGGCAGCTAGTGAAACAGCGAAAAGTTCACCAGAGCACAGGTTAAATGCAGCTGGCAGTAAGGCAGGATGGGAGAGTGTAGAGGTTGTAACTGTTGAGATGGGAACTGTGACAAAGAGTGAAGTTGTTCTGAGTAACCACCTCTGCAAGCTGTCATGTGTTCTTTTGTACAGGCCAGGCACAAGTATCAACTACCCAGGAGCAAGGCTGTGATCTAGGCTTTGCACTTCTGCCTTGCTGGCATGCATCTCTTTTTCTCAAAGCAGTAAGTGTTGGTAAAACAGTGCCATGCTGAAATTCAGAAATCTGCCTCTTCCTTATTGAAGGCAATTTAAACTTGAAAGCAGTATCTCCTAATTTTAGGCTCTTAAGTGTCTTGATCATTTAAAGTATGACTGTTAAACTGAGCCAACAGGAAAGATGTCTGTGTTTACTTTCCAAATACAAGTGTTTGTTTAACCCAGATTTATTTCAAAGTTATAATTCTTACTGAGTAGTAGAGCAATAAAAAAGATTGTTAGACTAGAAAATTAGCTTTTAAAACACACTTGAAAAATATTTGAGATAAGATTGATTTGAACAAGGAGAGGGCAGCTGTGGAACCTGTCAAACCACAGAAAGGGTTTTAGAAGTCGAAAGAGCAGCATGAAAACCCTGGGCATCGGAGTTGCCTTCTGAATCTAGCAAATAGTTGAAGCAAAACCTTCCAGTGGAGGGCATATAGGATTGTCTAGTGCAAGTAGTTCAATCTTTGTGGAGTTTATTTTAAAAATAAAAAGAAAAATTCTCCCCCTGATTGACTGGCCAGTTTCACTTTTTTTTTCGGTAACTGCCACGTCTGAATGGATGCTGAATGGCTTTAAGCACAGATAACAGAATATAGAATTCCTCCTTTAACATCTCTTAAGCCTAGAGTTTTTCTCTCATATCATGCCTGGGAAGAGATAACTGTGTTCTTAGGTGACCTCCCTCTTGTGTTTTAGTAGCGATGACATGTGAATAGCAAGAGATGGTGTTCCTTCTTGGCCTCCAAAAAGAACAACTGATGGGTAGGCCAAAACGTGGGTCCTACCTTTCACTTACAGTGTGCTGCTTGTACATCAGACACTGGACGAAGAAGGGTAGCTAAGATTTCAGATATTCTTTCCTGTAGTATCTGTGCTGCTGTTTGGAAGTGAATGTTTATATTAAAATCAAATTTGTACCCACTTAAAACGCTGGTTAATTCTTCTTGCAAAAGATATTGGTGTTTAATAATAAGTGAAATGTGATCGTGTGGAGGCTTTCTTGATACTAAAGGTGTGCAGAATAAAGGACTTTGTGTGGCATAACTGAAAAAAACCTCCAAACCTCTTGGAATAGTACTTTTCAGTGGGTTATATGCAAGCTCAGAACAGAGAACAGTAGATGCATTTACCCTGTCTAGAGGTTGATTTGCCTTCCCCCAGCAGTAAAGCTTCCCCTGGGATGACTTTTCTGAGATGAGAAGCCTCCACAAATGAGCGTGATGTAACTGGAGCTTTGGAGTCAGGACTTCCAGGCTGCAGCATCTTTGCATGTGCGTGCAAGGTATTTAAGAATAAAGTAGATTTTTAGACTTCCTTGGCATCCCCAGGAAGGGAATTCTGGCTTTGTTTTAATCTCTAAAGCACTCCTATCTCATTTTTTGTAACATTTTGATTGGTTTCAGAGCAGCTTTAGGAAGCAGGAGTGAAGCTCACAATGTCAGTTCTTATACTGGTGAATATGAAAACTGTGAATTGGACACAAGCGTTGGAAATATACCCCCTTTTCCTGTCCTTGCAAGTCCAGTAAAAATGCAGTGAATAACCTTTTCTTTCGGTTTCTGATAGGTTTGTGGTGTTTCTAATAAAGCATTCTTTTCCCCTTTTGACTGCAGGGGTAGGGACCACATTTCACTTTAAACTTTGTGGCAGGCTGACGTACAGTGCTGCAAAATGTCCTGTTTCTGTGCAGTTAAGTATAAACTCCAACACCTGCTTTTCACCTTCTTTGAGTATGTTTTCTCGCTTGGCTCTTCAGAGTTTTGTAATATTAGCAAAGGCTCTGGTTTTAATTGTCATTAATTTTTCAAGCCCTTGTCTTTTTGGAGTTGTTTTCTCAACAAGATGATAGCTAAAGCTGGAATCCCTGAATTAAAGCACAAATGAAAACAGGAATGGATTAATCTTCCTGGATATTTGCAAAATAACCCCCTGTTGAAGGTATGGCAGAGGTTCTGTATCTGTTCGTACATCTATTCTTTAACCATGGTTAAATTGATTTATGGCCATGCACTGTTCGTTAAGCCTCCCTTTTTAAACAGGTCACAATTACAGAGGGCACTGTGACTGCCAGCTAAATGTAACAGGGCTCAGCTGACAGTCAGCACATGTAATGTTTTGGCATTGTTTAATGTTCTCATTTGCTTGCATGCCTCTAACAGGGAACTGTTGGTTCATTGTAATCAAAATGTATTACTAATGATGTGTTCTGCATCTAAAAGGTAGCAGTATCACTGCCACCACAAAAGCTTTTTTTTTCCAATTTTTTTTTTTTTTAATTTATTCAGGCTTCCAAGGAGGAATGGCTTCTGATCTCTGCCAGCAGAGCTGTCTCAGTTCGGCAAATATAAGACAACCATCTTCATCCATTTAAAAGGAAAAAGGTTTACAATACATAAATGAGACTTCTGCTCAGGTGGTTTAAAAGAGAGCCAAAGCGACAGAGCCTGCCAGTAGTGGTAATTCTCAAGCTGTGTGGCCTGTTGCCTGTCTCCCAAGCACTGTTGTATGAAAAGAAGTTTTCATGCTCACAAAGTTGTGCAGCTTGGAAATATGGACCTGTTCACACACGTGTATCCATAGGAACAAAGTCTGAATCTATGGGTTCCTGTTACTGCTGCAATGTTAACACGTGCATGCAAGTCTGTTGGATTTACAGCATGTTACTAACAAGTTTTAAGTGGTGGTAGGGGAACTGACTTGGCCATACTGTATGCTTTTTCAATTATGGTATGCATTCAGCAGGCAAGTGGCTTTATGTTAAATGGCAGTTATGAACTGTGGTGGAGTTCTATGTTCCATGTCTAAATTGGTTCTGCTCTTGAACATTTGCTTGTGCACCCCAATGTTCCTCCTCGTGAAGGAGAGTATGGTAGAGAGAAATGAGTCGTACTGCTTCAATAAAAATCTGACTCATCTGGTCTCAAGCTTCTGTTTAGCACTTTTTCTGTTCGTCTTTTCATGTTTATGTTCTGTTTTTTCCTCTTTCATTTGCAGACAGCTTTGTGTTCCCCAGCTTGTGGACTAGTGAGAGGGCTGTGCCTTTAATATAAACTGGCTGTCAGCTGTGAAATGAGTAAAAACCTAAGAATTCAGTAAATACTGTGGCGGGAGTGTACTTGCACGCTAGTAGTATCTCAATGCGAAGCTTGACTAAAATCTAGTTTGGGTGACTTCAGATTTGATTAGGGTCAGCAGCATTGCTGGGGAGCTTTGGAGAAAGCATATTCTTAAATTTAAACAAATGGTTCATACTTGAAAGGTTCTGGTGCAAACTAAACGGGCTGTTGCAGGAGATGCCTTCAAGGCAAGTCAACAACCGTAAAACCCTAATCCCCAAGCGTGCTTTTCTGTCCTGAAAGTCAATTGTTCAATTGCCTAGGGTATAATTATTCATTGTTTGCGACATACTTAAAATAACAGAAGCATCTGCTCCTTTCTTCTTCAAACACAGCTTTCAGGTTAATCTTGTCACATGCAATTCACACTAATGCTAATACATTTATTGAGAGGTAACGTGGCTTTTGCTTAGGCCCTGCTGTCAGTATACATTTAAAATAAATCAGTGCTGTATTGCCGAATGTTCATCTCATTCTTGTCTCCTGGTCTGACACACACATGTGGATTTAATGCCATTAGACTCTAAGTTGTCAAGACTGATGCAGGAAGCTCCTGTTCCTACAAAGGAAGTGTCAATACTTACAGTGGTTTAATTAGACAACCAGTGTTGTTACTGCCTTTCAGGGGTAGTCAGTTTAGGCAGTGGTTGTGAAGAGGAGGGTCTAAGGCATGGCATTGGGAAGGGTTGGGGTGCTTGAGGGGAAAAACTTAGATGTAGCTCCCATGTCCTGTCAATGTTCTGTTGCTAAAGGCCTATACATTATCTGCAGCCTGCTCCATTATTTCTGCTTATTAACATTGTACACTAACTTGCCTTTCCTTTACTTTATGGACTTCACTTTTTTCCTGCTGTGCTCTGAGCCCCTGCATGACCTTCCCTGGCATTTCATTGCTATTGACTGACTGATCAGCAGGGCCTTCCTCTTCCCCTTACCCTGAGTGCTGATGCTGCATTTCCCCCTCTTGCTGCACTAGGGTCTTGATTCTTGCAGATCCTACCCAAGATCTTCCCCTATTCCACAAGCTGAAATGTGGTTATTAAAGTCTCAATAGCTGGAGCTTGCTGGTCCCTTCTGAAAAACCCAATTCACTGAGATGCTTTCCTTTACTTTGCAGTTATATTTATTGGACAGACAGACCTGAGTTCTTGCAAATGACTGGCTAGATGGCTTCCTTCTTGCTGTTGATTGTTTTAAGTTAATGTTTAATTACTTGATGTTAATCAGAAGGAGGCACAGGAGCAGTCTAAGTGAGAGTCTGGGCTGTAAGAGAGGAGCTAGGTAATGAAGTGGTGGACTGGGAGAATTTGGGAGCTTAAAGTTTCAAACCTCATCTGCATTCAGGTAGTTGGAACAACACTGCCTGCAGCTCTTATCCCAGCCAAAAGGAGATGCCTTGGAGGCAACAGCTTGTTTGGGGGCTGAAACAGATGAGGAAGCCTCAGGGAAGAGCTTGGAAACAGACAGTTTGCAATGAAGAGAAGGAAAGGATGTTGCTGAAGAGTTATGTGTCTAAGGCAGCAGTTGTACAGTCTCTGTAAGCTGATGCCACTGCTAAAAGAAAAGGTCCTGGAGGCTCCTTCTATGGACAGACTTTTCTACCACAACTGCTAAACCATCTATACAAACTGATCAATTTTATATGTATTTGCAAGTATCCGCTATGATGCGGATACAGGTTCAGGTCTTTCCTATGATGAATTTTCTTTTGTGGCTACGTTAATGTTTGCCAGCTTCAGGCTGCGTAAGTATGGAAGTGAATGGCAAGTGGGATAAACTGCATAGTTTACCCATCTTGTCAAATGAACTTGGGTAACTTCTCTGACTGGAAGGTGATGTGGGGGGGATTTTTTAAAGGTGGTAGAAATCCAGTACGCCTAACTGAAGGCAGTGTCAGTAGGCATTTGATTGATGTTACATGGGACATTGTTAATGGAAAATAAGGGGTGGGATGCTGAAAGTGCTGGTTAGCATGCAGACAAAATATTCTGGTTCTGTTTGCTGACATGCAGCACTTCTCTGGAGCTGTGTATGCAGCTTTCACTGTCTTTCTGTGATACCACTATGAACAGAGAAATAAGCTAGTGCTTATAATAGTTTTCTGCTGTGCTTTAGAAATACAACATGCTATTCAGCAAAAAAAAAAAAAAAGTGAAGAAAGCATTTTTTGCTATAATAGTAGCAAAGAAAAGAACAAATTTTAGTAGCTGGCAGTGTTTTTCTGTGGTTAGAACAGTTAGAATTCCTTGCCAAATGCTAACTCAAAAGGTTTTATGGGCGTACTGACATCTCCTTGTCAATGCTGGTTTTTGAGCTTTTGCCTCTATTGGGACACCTGCACTTTCCACTTTGGTGGTGGTGTGTCTGTTTAAAAAATAAGCTGCCATATATTCTGAGGAACCTGAAGGTGGAGTTGCAGGTTTGAAAACATTCTCAAAAAATGCAGCTTACCTTGCTTTTCTGTCTTTTTTTGTGTGAAAACACATAGGCTTTAAATTAGTTCCTTTCCACTGTCTTATTAAGCCCATTATTCCTCTTAATTTGTCTTTTAATTAAAAGAGAAATAGTAGAACATCCCAACCGTTTGCTCCTGTATACAGTCAAACTAAGTAGGCTGCTGGGAACTGTAGAGTGGAGTAGCTGGATCCTGGGCTGGATCTCTGCCAGTGATGGCTTGAATGCCTTGCTCCACCCTAACTTTTTAAGAAGGTGTGCTTAGTGTTTTATTCAACCCCTCTCACACTTTCTCATTGGTGTAAATAGGACCATTTAGTAGCTTAGCTGGATTTTGAGTTTTGGGTAGTTTTTTCTGCCTACCAGGTAAATCTTTATTCAGCTTTTGAAGCATGCTGGTACCCTTTTCTTTTTCTAGGAAAAATCAATGTTCAGCGAGAAGTCAGCTAGTCTGATCTGTTGTGTGAACCTGGCGAACTTCAGTTCATCTAGCTCAGCTCTGCATCACCAGAGGGACGTTTATGAAGCGCGTGGGCTGTTGCACTTTGCCAGGAGTTGGTGGGAGGAACAAAGCAGACAACTGTTTTAGGTAGTGTGTCCTTTGCAGGATGAGGGAGTGGACTGGGTGACTTCTCAGGATCTCTTATAACCTCTTTACTGTCACGTATCTATGACATGACTAAAATAGTCCTGATTTCAGATGCTTTTCTTAAGTCAGATGATCATTTTGGATGCTATAGTGATGAAAGCTATAGGATCAGGTATGAATTTGCCTGTTGCATCTTTTGTACCTTTGATGGCATAGAATGGAAATTTACCTTGTATTAATTGACTAATACTTCCTGGTAACAGATCCAACAACTCGTACTGTTAATGCTTGCTTTTATGTGCAGATGGATTTGTACTGGAATTACAGAGGTTGACAAAGAACAAAATGCAATCTTTTCTGTCTTGTCCCAATAGCTGAAAGATAAGGTTGCTTTTTGCAGCGTCAAAAAGTGTCTTTCACTGACATGGCATGTGTCAGTAACAATTTATTCTGCTTCTGGATGCTTGAAAACTCGTTAAGTCCTTTACCCTTGTAAAAATACGCTCTGCATGTCTCTTTGCAATGTGGTATCTTCATTCTTTTGAAGAAGTGCTGAAGTGATGATATTATACCGTAGTTTAGTTTTTGAGAGGGAGACTAGAATGTTTCTTCAGAAAGAGCAAAGGTTCAAGATTTTAAGGAACTTTTTGTAGGAGATGGCAGAGGAATCCGGTAGAGCTAATTTTCTTCTTGGTGTTCAGACCTTTCCAAGAGCAAAGATTTTTAGGAATTGGTTGAAACTAAAAGTCTCTGAGGATGGAAATGCCCATGCAGTTTATGCCCATGATTTTTTGGGGTTGTTTTATGAAACAAGCTTGGAAAAAAATTACTAATGCCTTTACATTTCTGTCTCATTTCCAGGATTGTGGGTTATGACTTTTTAAAATGATTGTTTAATCTCTGGAATAGCAAGATGAGTTTGGGGGCTTTGATTTTTCTTTTTGAGTTGTTTTGCAGTGAACTGATCCTGTTAAAAAAGGATCTTAATGCCAAAGGGAGGGATTAGTCAGATGCAAAGAGTTCTGGCAGATACTGCTATGTTCCCACCAGCTTCCATGAATTTGGGTAAAGATCTGTTTTCAGGATTGGATGAATTTTCTATAATTCAACCTCCCTGCTCTCTTTACAGTGCCTCCAGTGAAGCGTAATTAAGGCTTGGCTGCAGACTTTTCATTGAGGAGAATTCTGTGTAGCTGGGCCTGAAATAAAAGAATAGTTGTGGTTCCCTATTTGCCTGTGCAGCTTTCTTCACTGTGCACAGAAACTGGGAGGGGACAAACCCTTTGACATTAGCATCTTTTCAGTTTGCATTTGGCTGCACATAAAGCAGCAAAGCACAGGAGAGAAAGACCCATGTTAATCCTGTAGTGGAAAATTACTTTGTTGCATGTCACTGCACAAGCTGTTCGAAAGCTGCTGGCAACATTTCGGAGTGGAGGTGAGACCTGTGAACTCCCATTTCAGCAGCTGAGGGGCTCTCTCTGAATGTGCTTTCATACAGTTGGAAGGCTGATTTTTTTTTTTCTTTTTTTTTTTTTTTTTTTTTTCTTGGAAGGGAACAAGTGAAATAAACAGAAGATTAATCAGCTTGGGTGGCTCAGGTGGCCTGTGTGGAGGGAGAAGAAAGATTGGGTGATCCTTTCACCCTTCAGGACCTGTAAGGAGGAGGAGCCCTGAGCAAAACCACTGTCCAGACTTCCTGTAGGAAGGGAAGATGAATGCTGTTGAAGATCCTACCTGAGCTAGAAACCATCTCTTGTTTGAAGCAAGGCTAGCAAGGAAGGCTGGAAGGCTTGCCAGTGACTTGATGTGTGGGCTGTGCTGCCCTGTGTGTGGCTGCTGTGTTGCTTCTGCATGCCTTGGGCCTCAGTTGCAGTTTCCAGATTGTAGAATAGGCCAGTTTGGGTACAACTCTGTTTACCCAAAGAAATTGATCCCAGTCCTTTAAATTCCCTTTGATCCTCAGTTTTTTTAGTCCTTTGCCCTCCTGATTGTTACACTCTAGATCCTTGTCAGTGGGGAGGAAAGTATTGATTGGGTTTTTAAAAATGTTTTCTGTTAGAAAAGTGGAAGAATGTGTTCTTTTTATGCCATTAGTCATGTTACTTATTTCTTCCTCTGTCACTTTTAAAGTAATTTTTATCACCTGGTAATCAGGAGGTACTCTCTGTGACCAGGAATGAAAATGGTCTTGGCTCTCTACATCCCATGCTCTGAATTCCTGCCAGGAAAGGATTGCCTGTTTGCAGTTTGAACAGCTGATGATTTGGGGGACACCGTAGCAAGTCAGAGAAGCAGCATTCACTGAACAAGCATCGTCTGGTATTCGGGTGTCTGTGAGCATTTTGTTTTACTGTTGCCTCTGCTAGATGATGATGACCACGTCAGCTGTACATGGCATTTGTCTGTAGGTCCTTTTGGGGACTGCAAGCCCAGTGTGCATGTGTTTCTGATAAATTTTGTACTTGCTCGACTGCAGCTCTGATGCCAGTCTCTTGTTTCACCCTTGGCCTGCCCTTTCACCCTTTGTAGCACAGCTGATAAGGAGATCCTAATGGAAACTCTTCTGGCATACTTATGACGCAGAAGTGATTCAGGTGCTTTCCAGGGGAAATTATTTTAATCTGAATCTGTATGCAGAACGTGCCACAGTAGTGTGGTCATTGGACACACTCTGTTCACAAAACCTCCCAAGTTTGCTGGAGAGGAGGGGGGAACACTGGTACTGTGAATTGAAAGATGTCTGTAGTAAATTTGCTTGCATCTGTTGCTCTTTGCAGACACGCTGTGATTGTGGACCACAGGTTGAAATCCCTGTTGTGTGATGGTGCAGTACTTAAGTTTGGCAGCTTGGCAGTTTTTTTCCATAGTGAGACGAAGGATGTTTGTGCCTGCAGTTCGCTTAGTGCCGGTAGTGTAAAGATAGCACACTCAGGGGAAGCTGTCGTGAGAGGACCCTCAGCTCCTCCTTGTGAGACAGATACGCTTATTGACTGCCCAGATGCAAAATGTGCTTTTTCTGAGTGGATGTAAGACCTTTGTCCAGGTGAAAATTTTCCATTTCTGATGTCACACTCGCAAGAAACACTTTCTTCTTTCGGATTTAAGTATGTCTGGAGGGAGAATGTATTTTTCACATCCACTTCAGAAACCTGTGTGAAGCAAAAATCACTTCAGATTTTGTCTGTGTTTGGACAGAACTCAGAAGTTGGGCAAAAGCCTCTGGTGAATGAATGGAGAAAATATATGATGTCTGTGGGGATATTTTTTTTTTTTTTAGTTTAGGTGACTCAGAGTTGGGTGGTTTAGGTTGGTGTGGGGTTTTTTGTTAGTGTTTTGGGTTTTTTAGACATTACTTCTATTCTTCCCGGAAATCCGTTCATATTCTTCAATGTCTTCAGTTTGCAGCTGCTTTTTCTCAAACTGGCTTGTATTTTCCAGCTAACACTGAGTGAGTTCCTCAGTGAAAAGGGAGCAAAAAGTATGTTGCTGCTGTTTGTGCCTGAGCACACCAAAAGCTCCCTGTGCAGGGCATTTATTTACTGAAATAGCTTTTCTGCAGAGCAAAAGCAGTTTAATTTAACTAAATTGCTCACAAAAGACTTACCTGATAACTTTACTCAGCACATGTTCTTGGATTTATCAGGAGAAGAGAAGCTGTTTGTTAATGGATGGAGGCTTTGCCCTGGTTGCATTTTAAGTAGACATCTCTCTGGAGATGAGGTATAAATGTCGTGTTACCAATTAGCATTTGGCATAGGGTACTAGAGCAAAGGAAGGGATGTCTTGTTTCAGTCTCTGAAAAAAAGAAACCAAAATAATTCCTGAGCTTTGACAGCATTACTTGGACAATGTAATTTTCAGTGTTTTCTGTTCCTGGTTCCAGCTCGTGGCTGGGTCATGCTAAGTGCTTTTGCAACCCAGACACCTGAAGAGCCTGTGCTTTGTTGTGATCTGGTTGTGCCTGGAGGAGTTCAGGCCTCACTCTGGTGCCTTTCTAAACGAGTGGGGTTTTTTTCTGTAGGACTGAAATCCTGGCATACGTGAAAGTCCTCCAGGAGAGCTCTGTTTGACTGCAGCAGGATGTGGGCCCCAGGCAGGAGAGCTGCTTGCTGGAGAGCCCCATCCTGCCTGGTTGCTCACCCATGTTACCATTCTCAGTGGGAAGGTGGTGATGACAGTCACATCTTGAGTGTGAGGCGAGAGGAAATTGCGAGGTTGTGTTAAATCTGAGCAACCAGCTAAACGAGGCAAAATGTCTTAACAAAAAGACACACTTTTCTCATTGAGGAGAGCTAATTATATCTTCAGCAACTGAATGTCAGCAGTCATTCAGTGATCTCTCCTTCCTTTCTCTTCCACAAGCTGGTTCCAGCAATGGAAATAGGTGGTAGGTGCTAATGTGGGGATGGCTGTAGAAAGCTGGTTTTGAGACTAGAGAGTTATGGTCAGCTGTGATTAGCCCAAGCAAAATGTTGTGTGTTTTTTTCCAGAACTGTGGGCTTTGCATGTATTAGCTGACCTTACAGAATTTCACAGTGAATTGCTCTGCAGACCCTGGCTCTAGAGTTACATCTGCTTGCCCCCTCTCAAAGACCACAACTGTAGGCAGACTTTGTGTTGCTTGTTACTGCTTGTGCACTCAGGACCTTTGCCACCTCCTCCTGTATTTCCTGCTCTCCATGGGGCAGAGGTAGGTCACTCTAAGGCTTTAGTACTCACTAATGTTCTTCTAAAGCACCTGTTTTGTACTGTTTCCTCTGCTAGTCCTTTGCTGTTTCTGCTTTCATTAATACCTTAGGAAACTGGGCTTGAGGTATGGAAATGTCACTGTGAGACTTGCTGGCTTTCTTCACCTCTTCATTGTCAGGTTTGCTGTGGGAAGTATTCAAATGTATTGAACCTTTTGGCATGGGCTTGTTGCAGCCAGAGCTCAATGGCAGTATCTTAGTAATATATTTTTTTTTCTCCTTTTGGGAAATGGCAGTTCCTTTAGCTTGTCAAGAAAAGTGCATTGATTTTGATGTTTCTGAATTCCGGAATACGGTTCCTGAGTGAGAGGGGACAGACAGGTACTTGTAGGCAAGCAGTAGTGTGGGAGGCAGGTTTTGGACAAACAGGAGGGTAGCCTGTGAGTAGCAATCGTGCCAAAAACTCACCTGGGTGGGGGGGTTGGGGTGCCTACTTCTTCACTGTGCTGAAAAACTGTTCCTGAGAGGTTTGGCTTTAGCCTAGGACCACAAAATCTGTTGAGAGCTTGAAGATTTTGGTGCATGGTTGAACTATTTCCATCCCAGTTCTGTCTGTACACTAGCATTTCTTGTAGAAATGCTTAAAAAGAGGTCTTCAGGCTCTCTGTTTGATAGTTTCAACTAGCTGACAGTGTTCAAACCCTCTTAGCACTGGTGTGGAGCAAATTCAGCGTGTCAGCTCCTAAAATTGCCTGATACTGAGAACTGGTTGCTCACTGGCGTGCAACCTTGTTCCTGCTCAAGACTGTCTGCAAAGGAAGTTGTGTCGCCTGAAGGGTTTAGATGTATTTTAGTTCTTAATTGCAATGATAGTTGAGGGCCTTGGTGTTTCTGCCCATAAAATGTTAATCAACTAGATCATTAGAAGTACACCTTTATGTATATGTACATGCATATACATATGAGTGTTTATGTGGTAATTATTCTGAGTATGTTTTGAGACAAATTGCTTAACTAGCTGCTGTGTGATCCTTTGGAGTTTTTTTGGGGTGTGGGCTGGTTTTTTTGGTGGTGTTGGTTTGTTTGGGGTTTTTTTCTGTAGCTTACTCTTCCCAAATGGGGCAATAGTTCCAAACTCCATCTGGACTAATAGAGAGCAATGGTGCAGATAAGAAATTTCATAATGCTTTATAACTAAAGATTTGCATTCCAGGACATTGAGAGGCATGAACCCTTTTAGCTGGACGATGCAGAATGTCTGCTTCAGTCTGTCCATGAGATCATGTGTAGTTTTATCAGTCTCATTACACATAGTTCCTCAAAATATATGAAAATCTAACCGAACAAAATCTTGCTGATAGTGATTTAAATGGGAAATACAGTCAAGCTACTTTTTAGAGACAAACATGTGATATGCATTTCTGGAGATCCTGAAATCTGTTAAATCATCAGAAAAAAGCTCTTGTTAATGTAGTCAGTGGGGAGTTTCTGTTCCCTTTCTCTAAGCCACATATCATCAGCTGACAGTTTTGATACTTTTGTTTTTCTCAAACAACTGAGGCTACATGAACTGTTTAAAGTTA
Source organism: Egretta garzetta (assembly GCF_000687185.1). Classification (NCBI taxonomy): domain Eukaryota; kingdom Metazoa; phylum Chordata; class Aves; order Pelecaniformes; family Ardeidae; genus Egretta; species Egretta garzetta. The sequence continues at coordinate 404,490 of NW_009260136.1, forward strand.
GTTTTGTTTAAAGAGTAAATGACCAGTTTTTCAAATACACCAAGCACACAGATTGTTGTGAAAATTGCTTCATAAAATTCGTGCTGTATTCATGTCTATCTTTTTTTTTTTTTTTTTTTTTTTTTTTTTTTTTTTCTCCTTTTATACAGGCGATATGGATTATGGTTTCGATTGCGGAAGTTAATAGTCTGGTTGCTGGGAGTGTACATAGCCATTCCATTTCTAGTAAAACTTTGCCCTGCTATTCAGGCAAAGCTGGTCTTCCTAAACTTTGGTAAGTGACTCAATCTGTTGGGGATGGGTGAGGGGTGAATGGGAGGAGTGTCTTTATCTTTCCTTTGTCTGCCTTCACTTTCACCCTGCATGTGCACAGCTTGTGAAAGATACGAACTTTCACACGTTGTAAGTTCTCCAAACTATGGCTTGGAAAGCATTCTCTGTGGCCCTAGTGGTCTTTGTAGTATGTCTTTACACAAATACAGTGACCAAACTGAAGCCAACTTTCAGCTGAAAGGGTCTCCTTCAGGAAAACTGTGCAATATGTCAAATGCATTTTTCTGAAGAATTCAACAAAGTTGCATGACTAGACAACAAGCAAGTGAAATGAAATCCAGTGAATTGATTTCCAGGCAGTGACTCCACCTGAAAGTATTTTAGAATACTCTGGTTGGGACAGGAGAGGCCTGTTCATGCAGCCAGATTGAATGTTTTTCTTGTGTCTGTTTAGCTTTTGCATTTGGTGAAAGTGGTGGTACAGTGGGTCTGGTGAGCTGGCTCAGCTCCCAGGTCGCCCAGGAAGGCTTGAGCATCCACAGGATGGAAAATGATGGAGTATCAGTGTATGAGAGTTACTTCATTGTGATCTAAACTTGTCTTTAAACCTCACTTGTGTTTTGTAATGAAGTTTTGAAAAATATCTTCCTTTGATTGTACAAGCTAGAAGTACCAACTACAGATATGTTGCTTTTATATAACTTATGTTATTTTGATTGCATGCTCTGTATATTCTAATACCTTGGATCATGGTCACTGTGAAGCGTGCATGTGTGCAGGCCAGCTCTTGTGCCTTCCTTGATTGGCAGAACTGACAGCTGGGTCATGTGAATAATGCAGGTTACTTCCATTTCAGCACCTTGTTTTTTCAGTGATGATTTTAATTTGCCCTTGCAGGGCTTTGTTAGGTCTCCCTGAAGTTTCTACCATACCTGAGTGACTGAAATAATTATCCTGTAACAATTTCTTGTGCTAGTACTTGCACTAGTATTACTGCAGTGTTGTTCCTACTGCTTTATATAATGGTAGTAAGATTTCTACTTGTGACAGTGCTCCCATGAAAAACTATCTGCCTAAATACAGGGTGTGTTCTGACACGCTTACGTCATGTTTGAGTATTCTTTTGTACTTTGGCATGTTTGAGTAATTGTTCTTTATTGGAGAGTAGCATTTCTCCTTCAGAGGAGTGTTGTAGGATTTGCCCTGTCATTGTTTTTTAACCTTCAGAGTATAAATTGCTACTTTTCAGCCATCTTTTTGTCCTCCTTTTGTGTAGTTTGGGATTTGCTTTCAAAACAGTAGCACAGAGCTTCAGGAGAAAGTGCTTCCATTTGTTTCTCAAGATAGCTAAAGATGAATTGATAGCCATACTCCCAATGTTAGTAACCGAACCAATGTCTGGATTTGTTCTCGTGGACAGACTCTTACTCCAGATTATGAGGTACACGGGCATATGGGTAGAGAGCTCAAGCTGTCTCCACTGGAAGTCTTCAGAAAGCTGAGATTTCTAGAAACATATATACAAACTAGATCAGATTTAGTGTATTAGTATGATCATGTGATTTTTGTCATGTGATGTGTTGCGAGCAATACCGTATAGCTCTGAAACATGTCACTAAAAAAAACCCCTTGATGTGCTAAATCTCCATGTGATGTGTGCCTATATGATGGTGATGATCTGTTTGTCTGTGCGTGTAGAATAGATGGGCCATCCCAGTGATAAATGCCATACATAAAAATTGCCTGTACTTCTATGTTTTTCTCTTGCTTTGAGGTAGATGCTTACTTGGCCCCCATCACTAACATTGGTATGTTCCTGTTTGTATCTTTGTAATACAAAATCTGGCAAGAAAGTCATAATGGATTTGGCAAATGGGAAAATCAAGTCACAGAGAAGTTGAATACATTTCCCAGAACACTGCCAGAACTGATTTGTGCGCCTGTCCAGACTTTGACTGCAGAATTTACTGTCCTCTTGGAGGATCCACCACCCTTGTAAGAGTATGGCAGAGTTCTGCAGTAACAGTGCAGTGACCCAATGGGTCTCTGGTGGCATGCATGATTTGTCTGGGACTCCTCCACAAGCTTTTGTATAAGAACAAACGGACTTGCACAGGTATAGATTTGCAGTCTAAGGGGCCAGATTTGTCAGGGTTAACATTGGCTGTTGTCTGCCTTCGTTTTCATGTTTGTGGAATGTTTAGTGATTTTTTTGGGGAGGCGGGGCAGGGATGGGATGGTGTAAGTGAAGTGACTGCCACCATTATCGGTGCTTCTTTGTGTGTCAATAGCACAAAAACTTTGGTATGTTAATTGTTATACCACTAAATTTCAAGGAGACAGACTTTCTGATTCTGCTGGAGTGGAGCTCAAGTTTATGGGAAAAGCCTGAATCATTGGGAGAAGAGAGTCCTTAAAACTGCTTGATGCTGTCAGTAGATCTCTATAGTGTCTGTCCTGGTGTTGGGTGTGTCAGAGGCTGCCTAGAGAGGTGATGGAAAGGAAGCATTTAGACTAAGCACATCCCCTCATTTAGCACATTGCACAGTGTGAACCAAGCAGTGGAAAACAAAATGCTGAAAATGTTTGATGTTTGACTTTTCCTGATGTTGTGCATGTTTGAATCATTTAATACAACAAGCAACGAACAACTGTGTGTTGTATAAGCTGGGGAACACAAAACATTTAGAATAGTGAATTGAGGTGTAGTGATTTTGTTTTCGGGGGACTCTTCCTAAAGAAATGAAGTTTCCAGCCTAACATGATCTCTTTTATATGCTGCAGTGTCTGGGAGATATGGCAATTATTTGACAGTCTTTGGAGAGCGGGCTAACAAACTGCATATCCTCTTCAAAGGCTCAGGGGGACAGTGTTTAACACAATTTGTCTTACTCTTAAAGGACAAGAGCAATGTGGTGTCTTCTACTGCAACAAGTATCTCCTTTAGATTGTTATATTAGAGAGGCTGAAACCACTTATCATCCTGAAACACGTTACAGCTCTGGGATGCACACTTTATCCCAGGGAGTTTGTCCCATCGGTAACTTCCATTACAGCTACAATGCAAACAGTAAAAAAGGTTTGCCAAATCCGCTAACCCACCTCATTGATGCAGCAGGAGAGACTATCTTGTGTCTGGGAGATTTACAAAGGAGACTGGGCAGAGATGGTTAAACCTCTGTCACAGGAAGCTTTGTCTATCTCCCCACCTCTTAATTTTAGCCTGCTCCCTGTTTTCTTTTGATGGTTACTTGTGTTTTCTTACATTGTTCTCTCTGATGTTCCTGTTTTAGTCACAGCTGTAGCCAGTTCATCCTTTCACACAAAAAGAATAAGGTCCTCCCAGCACAGTGGACCAGTTTGTACAACACTCCAGTGCCTTGGTAAAGCAGTTTTGTAAGAAAATAAAGATAAAAATTAAAAGGTTTCATATTCTGTTTTTTTTTCTTTTTCTTTTTTTTTTTGTATTTCAGTGAGGGTCCCGTATTTCATTGACTTGAAAAGACCACAGGATCAAGGTTTAAACCACACCTGTAATTATTATCTGCAGCCAGAGGAGGATGTAACCATTGGAGTCTGGTAAGGAAGCCTGTCCTGTGCAGTATGTGCCATGCATCTATATCCTTCTTTTTGTTCTCAGTGTTGCCTATCCAGTATTTTTGCTGTGCATGTGACAATCATTGCCTGCTCTGATTTGTGGATGTGTTTTCCTCTGCCAAGTAAGCAAGTTCATGTTGAAAAGTATGCAAATCTCTGGAGCTCGTTTGAACACGGCTCAGTAATGCATGAAACACAGTTGGACAACCTGGGCATTCAGAGAAACTTCATAATTTGGAATTTTAAAGGTTACAGGTCTGCACTGCTACAAAGATCGTGCCTCCATATCAGATGAGACCCAAGGTGTGAGGCATTTTGTCATTCAACTGCTGTTCATATTTTGGTTTGTAAAATAAATGTGGGGGAAGATAGGAAAACACAATCAAAGTATTCAGAGTAGGAGGAAGAATATTCTGTATACAAAACATATGTAAGGTTTTGAGAGTGGGTGAGAACAGAACATGCAGTTTACTCTCTTAAGTCTTGACTCTCTTGAGTCAGAGCTCACTTGTCATTCCTTCCTCCCAAAGATTTTCTGGTCCCAGGCGAGAGTAGTTCATTTTAGCTCCTTGTTACCCCGGATCAGCTCAGATGACTGGTTCTCTGTCTGTAAAGGTCTGCTTTCAGTACTTCCTGCATTATTATACCAGCTCAAACCAGCTTCTGCATCTGTTTCTCATGGTCACTTTCTGTTGTGCCTCAACACCAGAAGTTTCAAAGCCGCAGAAAAGTTCCTGCTAGCTTTGGAGAAAAAGAAGTGCCTGCAGTTTGAATATTTATGCAAGAGGAGCAAACACTTGAAAAAAAGGCTAGACACCATGTCAGGTGTGGAGGGAAGGTGGCTGTTCCTTAATACAGCCAGTGATGTTAGATCTGTAAGCTGTAGGATTTTGAGTTTTCAGTTGTGTGTGTATAACTTTTATGTGTCCACTAACGCAGTAGAGATTTTTCTCTTTACTTGAGGGTGTATGAGCTTTTGAATGGGAGTGATATCCTGCTATATAAAGGTGGTTCCTTCCCTTTAAGTGAATTTTGGTGAAAGATATGTTTAGAAGCTGGAAGTTCAGTCTTTCCAGGGTAGGCTAATAAATAATGGTTTGTATCTTCACATGGACAATTAAAATTCTACCTGCTTAGGCTGTTGAATAAGTTTAGATTGCAGTCTTGATATTTTTATTTTGTTTCCCTTACAAGTATACTATGTATCTTTACTAAAACACAACTTCCAGCTTGCGGTGGCAATTCAGAGTCCACGTCATTTGTCTTGATACCTGTGAGCTAGGTTTTCATGAAAGTTTGTAGCCTTGCTTTAATGTCAGTGTAAGGTCTTGTGTTTGCTGTACTTCTGAAATGAAGCCCTCAGCCTGTTTTATTCAGAAGCTTGCAAAAGTCTTGAGGTAGAACAGTTGGAGAAGTTGAGTCCTACAGTTATTGGGCTTTTTTCCTCCTTCAGAACTTGATGTCTTCTGGCTCCATGCATGCAGGTAGACTTATTACACTGTTTCTCCCTGTGTTGGTTTGTCCTCTGAGCTTTGTATCTGGGAGTAAGGTGTGGGAGTTTGTCTTCCAAGCGGAAAGGCATATGAGTACTTAAGTTACTTCTGACAGCTATAAGCTAATCCCCTTCTCAACAATTTCAGATGGTGTGGCCATTTACTTGTTTTCAGTGTTTGTCTTCTAGAGTAATTATCCAATTTAAATGCCTACCTTCTTTGGTCTGTCATCCCGCTCT
>NW_009260136.1:410311-414651 GCF_000687185.1 Egretta garzetta
CCATCCCATCATTGTTGAGTTCTTTCTAACAGGCTAACCAGCTATATTATCTACAGAATAACAGCTGTGAGTTACAAATTCCTGGCTCCTCTAGATTGCAGCTTTTCCAGCTAAAATGTTATACCTTCAAGAACCTGATGTCTGAAAACAAAATATATGATCTCATCAGACCTTGAGCACCCTTTTCTTCCTCAGGTTGACTATGGAGTCAGATACGCCTCTTGTGCACCAAACATTCTTTCCAAAACCAGCTGACTGATTGTTCTGAATATCTGCTGACATATCTGTGATTCTTGTTTATGGTGTATAAGTATGTTAATTGAAGTAACTAAGTGCTATAAAAACTGATGAATTGAGATTCTTTCTCCACAGCAGCAGGAAAAAAAGCAGGAATTTCCATAATTATGCTTTGAGTTTGCCTGTGAGGTTTGATGCCTTGCGCAGCCCTGAGTTTTGAAGGCAATGGTGATGGAGGTTAAAATGTAGAAATAACCTTAGCTACTGCCTTTTAAATTTGGCCATTTCTCAGCTAATCATGACAGTTTTATGAAGAGTGTGTGTGAGGTGTGTAATTCTGAGTTAATGAGTTGATCAGTAAAACTCAAAATTTGAGTGGCAGACACTGAGTAGCAACAGGACAATGTAATTTTTCCTTCTGCATACAGGCACACAGTCCCTGCAGCCTTGTGGAAGAATGCCCGAGGGAAGGACCAGTTGTGGTTTGAAGATGCTTTGGGTTCTAGCCATCCTGTAATCCTTTACTTGCATGGCAATGCGGGAACAAGGTGAGGCACAAAACAGTGATGGCTTTGTTTCATGCTGTATTTTCCTGGCTTGCCACAGCTTCAATACATTGATAAGAAAGATGTGGACAAGCTTTAGTAGGGCCTGTAGCAGTAGGACAAGAGGTAATGGTTTTAAACTAAAAGAGGGTAGATTTAGACTAGATATAAGGAGGAAGTTTTTTATGATGATGGTGGTGAAACACTGGAACGGGTTGCCCAGAGAGGTGGTAGATGCCCCATCCCTGGAAATATTCAGGGTCAGGTTGGATGGGGCTCTGAGCAACCTCATCTAGTTGAAGATGACCCTGCTTATGGCAGGGGATTAGACTAGATGGCCTTTAAAAGTCCCTTCCAACCCAAACTTTCTACAATTCTATGGTTAAAACCAAAATAGAATCTAAAAGCAGTTTGGTGCTTCTTCCTTTTAAAAGGAAAGCATCTTTTAAAAAATTATTCCTCTCCATTTATTGAATGTGGGAATAGATTTATTGCAGTTATCAGAGATATCTGATATTGTAGTTTTATGTTTACCCCTCTGCTTGAAGCCAGGAGGCTGTGACACTTACTAGATCAGATAGGGAAAAGTACTTCTTTTCAGTACAGTGGTCTCTGAATCAAGGCATGGGATAGTATTAGTGTTTCTGTATATGTGATTTACATGCATTAAATAAACTTTCCAGTTCCTTTTGTGAACTTACTTTAGTAGTTAACGCATTCAGAGGAAGGAAAATCAGAAGGAAAGAGGAAGGTAATGTGCTGGTCTTGTTTCATTATTGCATACATACAGGACTTTCGTCTGGAACAGGAGCTTTCTAAAATTTGTGATTTTATAGTTTTGTGTATCAGCTAAAGAAGTAGGTTGGTTCCTTATATGTCGCTGGATGCTAAAAACCATTAGCGCTGTGTGAAACTTCCTGGATATTTTTCAGAATTATGTTCTTACTGCCACGTCTCTGCATGATACAGTGCTTTAGTTAATTTATTAGAATATGGTCTTTCCTTACGAATATGGATCTTAAAAAGAGTATCATCCTCTTTCTGAGTTTTGAGTGCCAGCGTATGTTCTTTTGAAGCTGATGTCTGCTTGTAGCTACTCTGCATGAGCAGAAACACTGCAGAAATAAAAGTTCCATGATGTAAAGCAAAGAAACTCTCTTTTAACTGTGCTGGTAGTGGAGGTGTGCTAGCCTTTACGTTGCAGGAACATTGCCCTTTTTCACCTAAATTCTTGTCTTAGCAGTGTTCCTTTTTGGTACAAGGGCATGGTGTGGAAGATGCATGCTGTGAGCCAGGAAATGTGTGAGCAGATGGGTTTTTGGAAACTGACCTTGTCTTCTTGTGCTGATGTATTACAAGGTTTAATCAAATTGTATTCTTTTTCAAATACTGCTTTGCTTGTTTTCTTGCCTTTATTGGATGTAGCAAATGATACTAATGGAAGCTATTCTGCAGCTTAATGGTGGTAATTTTGGACCAGTATCTCTGTTCTGTGTGTATTGATTAGATTTACTACTTGGCTCCCCCAAGTGCTACTGAGAAAATACTGAGCTATGGATCAATTATATATTTCACATTTTGCTTTACTCTGTGTATTGGAGAAGCTGGAGTTGTATTGGCTCTGCCATTTCAGCTTTAATATGTATTGCTGTATGTTTCTACACTGCATATTTAGTCTCTTGTCAAAGGGCTGCTTTATTGATGCAGGCTGCATTAATTGTAAGTAAAAGGCACTGCCTTGGCTTTCTGGTTTGCCTGAGTGGTCTGGAGCTGAGGCAAAAATGTTATGTTTACTTGATCACCTTAGAAAAAATTCTTCTGTTGCACTTAAACCAATGCATGAAAAGGCACCAGTGTGTGCACATGAAGGATGACTTCCCAAGCAAGTGTATCTTCTTCTTCAGACTTGTATGATTCAAAATTAATTAAAAGCAACCCCTTCCGTTTTGCCCTGAGTGTTTTTGGCTGCATTAGGTATTTTGTAGTACAGTTGGAGCTGACAGCTTTTGGCTGGCAAGTGTGTGCATTCTTAGAGAGAGGTCTGGAAAGTGGCATTTCGGTTTAGAGGCTGCGTTGACCAAACCAGTCATAGTGTGAATGTTTTAGAATTTTCATATGAGTGAAGGAGTAAATCTATTCAATCAATACTTGACTAAAGTTTGAGTGTGGATTAGCCACGTCATGTGGATATATCTTAAAGCATGTAGTGACACATTCACTCTCCTTTCCATCTTATTGTCTAGATTTCGATTTATTAAAAAAACTTCAAAGCAGATTCTTCCCCTGCACTTGTTTACAGTGTTCAACTCTGGTTTTCTCTGCTCAGTCTTTTGCACATGTCCTTTCTGTCCCTGTACTTGGAACCAGGTGAGAAAATCCAAGGCCCAGCTGCTTGGGTTAACGTGGTGAGTTCTGCTGAGAGCATCATACCTTGGAGACCAGGGTTTCTGGCTGGGGCAGTACTGGTGGCAGGAGCGCAAGGTCTGCAAAGACAACAGGGACAGACTGTTTTGGATGTGTTACAGGCTTTGGAAAAGGCAGATAGGAGGGTGGGTTGAAAAGTTTGTCTTTACCTGCTGTGAGAAGAGAGTTATAGGGAGAAATAGACTTCAAAACTATGTCCTGCATAGCTCAGCAAAGCCTTGCTGTCTCCTTGAAGCCCGTGACAAAGCAGTTGTGGTGTTTCTTATGTTTGGCATGTTTGTGTTAAACTGGAAGCCTGAGGCAACTGGGAAAGTCTGTTTCTGGAAGCTTAAATGTTCACATGTGGTTTTTTTTTTTTTTTGTTTGGTGTTTTTCTTTCTCCTCTTCTCTTCATGAATCACTTTCGCCAGAGGAGGGGATCACCGCGTGGAGCTTTACAAGGTAAGTGACTGCACGTGTTGTCCAAGCAGTTGCATTAACACATCAGATGTGCACAGACTTGAGAAGGCTGCTCATTACAGCCCCCTGCCAACAGGCAGGTAGCTTAGGGCTCTTAGTTTCATCTAGGTATGAAGTGTGTATGGGAAAAAGGGGTCTGTAAGCTGTGAGCACACTTCCCCATATTAAAAGACCTTTGAAAGGTCTTTTACTTGCTGTTGTTAACTGTCAGCTCCAACTGTGCTAACCAGGTTCTTTGCCAGGAATACTTTCACAACGCAGTTTATAGGAAAAATTAAAAGTTTTATTTAATCACAGGTGTAATTTGATTTATTATAATAGTATACTAAGTTAAGGTAAGTTAAGGTACCATTTAAGAGTATTCTTTCATGTGTTACCAGTCTCTATATATTCACCATCATAGAATATTTTCAGTTGGAAGGGACCTACAATGATCATTTAGTCCAACTGCCTGACCAGGGCTGACCAAAAGTTAAAGCAGGTTAAGAGCATTGTACAAATGTCTCTGAAACATTGACAGGCTAGGGGCATCGCCCACCTCTCTAGGAAGCCTGTTTGAGTGTTCAGCCACCCTCTCTGTAAAGAAATGTTTCCTAATGTCCAGTTGTTGTGGTTTAACCCGGCTGGCAACTAAGCACCACGCAGCCACTCGCTCACTCCCCCCCTCCCTCTGTG
>NW_009260136.1:414729-432587 GCF_000687185.1 Egretta garzetta
TAGTAATAATAATAATAGTAAGAGAATATACAGAATATATCTAAAACAAGTGATGCACAATGCAATTGCTCACCACCCGCTGACCGATGCCCAGCCCGTCCCGAGCAGCAATCACCCCCCCAAAGCCGCGATCACGCTGCCCGAGCTGCGACCACCCTGCCCGTGACCGACCGACCGAACTAACTAACCCCCCCGAGCATGACGTTCTATGGTATGGAATAGCTCTTTGGTCAGTTTGGGTTAGCTCTCCTAGCTGTGCTGTACTCCCAGCTTGTTATACACCTGGCCAAGCAGGAGAAGCTCAAAAAGTCCTTGAGTAGTCTGAGCACTACTTGGCAACAGCTGAAAACATCAGTGTGTTATCAACATTCTTCTGGTACTAAATCCAAAACACAGCACTATGCTAGCTACTGTGAAGAAAATTAACTCTATCCCAGCTGAAACCAGGACACCAGTCTACACCTCCCCTGGTGCAGCTTTGAACTGTTCCCCTGCATCTTATCACTGGATATTGGGGAGAAGAGCTCAGCACCTCCCTCTCCACTTGCCCTCCACAGGAAACTGTGGAGAGGAATGAGGTTGTCCCTCAGCCTCCTTTTCTCCAAACTAAACAAACTTAAAGTTTTTGATCGTTCCACGTAGGACATGCCTCCCAGCCCTTTCACCAGCTTTGTTGTCTTCCTCGGGACACATTTGAGTACCCTCACATCCTTCTTAACTTGTGGGGCCTAGAACTGCACACAGGTGAGGCTGCACCAATGCTGAACACAGTAGGATAATCACCTCTTTTGACTGGCCAGTTATGCTGTGTTTGATGCGCTCCAGGATGCAGTTTGTCCTTTTGTCTGCCGGGGCACACTGCTGACTCACATTGAGCCTGCTGCCAGCCAGCACCCCCAGATCGCTTTCTGCAGGGCTGCTCTCCAGCCACTCCTGTCCCAATTTATACTTGTGTCCAGTGTTATTACACCCTGGGTGTGGAATCCAGCATTTGGACTTGTTAAATTTCACCCTATTAATCATTGCCCAATACTCCAATCTATCTAATTCCCTCTGCAAGGCATTTGTCCCTCAAGAGAGTCAACAGCACCTCCCCCTTTCCCATGGCACAGTGTGTTTGTATGAGTGGTGCCATGTAAAGTGCTGAAGATTTTGTACAAAACCCAGTGAATTTCCCAGACACAGCACTCTGGACTGTTACGTGAGAACAAGCAACTTCAGCTGCTTTGGGTCTTTTGCTTAATGACTTTTGCGGTCATTTATTTTATTAAACACTCTCTGGGCTGAAATTCTCAGACATAATTTCTTGGTCTTATATCATGTGTTTATAAAGGAGCCATAATTATTTTTGCTGGCTCATTTCAGAGGGGTCTGAGCCTGTGTTCTTCCTATGGATTTAGCTATCATTCCCTTCTCTTTATAATTTGTGTTGGAGTGTTTGCACTCATAAAGCTTTATTGCAATGCAGCTCCTTGTGCAAGATCCCCTGCCGCAAAGTCTTTTTAGTTCAGATCCCTTAGAAAATGCTGTTTGGCAGCCCCAAGGAGGCAGGTGTGATTTTTCTTTTCCTTTAAGAAAAAAGGAGGAGCCAAGTTGCAGACAGTTGGTTGAGGAGACTGTTGTGTATGGTGTTCTATTTGGTAATTTTTCTGGGAACCAGCCTATGCTGCAATGCATTTTGTGCTGGCCAAGATAGGTAGAGGAGTTGGTTTGGATTTTGACTGAGCAGGAGTATCAGTGCTTCAGAATACTCAAAGATTCTGCATACCTCTGTGTGTTCACACATGGAGAGTACAGTTTATCAAAACCCAGGATTTCTGTTCCCGGGTCTGGTATTCTTTGGCTTCTGAGAACATAGACAAAGTGCTTAGTTTGTCTTTTTCACTCAGTTAACTCACATGTGAACACACACATGGGCTTACCAGAACCACACTAGAAATTCCAGGTTTGTGCTTATTCCAGGAGAAAGAAACAGGCTGGATTGCTGTCCTTTTTGCTGGTGTTGCTAGTAGGCTGGAAGCAGCAGGGAAAGCCCTCTATAAGAGGCTTAGAAGGGAAATAATAACTGTAAGAGGTCTCTGTCCTTTCTTCCTGAGTAATTGATTCATGTGAGTAGCTTTTCTTAGCAGCAGCAGTGCAAAGTGAGACTCTCACTGCTGTAGTCTGAGCAGCAAGTGTCCAAAATCGTTCTTGCTTGAGTCGATGTGTGTTTGAAGACAGTAACCAGAAGCAGGAGCCATGAGGAAGCCAGTAGGCGGAACAGCAGTGGAGCAGTAACCAGATACAAACTCAGTCCTGACACTTTCCACTAGTCTGGACAAATGTCTAGTTATTCTTTACTCAAGCCTGGTTTTCAGATATCAGTTACCAATGTATTCAGGGTCACTGTGTTATTCAAATTATTCATGCTTGAATAATGCAACTCAAAAACCTTTTAAAACTGACAAGAATCCTGTTTTCTTGGCTACCTTGACTGTCAATGACAGACTACCACAAGCTCCTTCTGCAGTTCGTACTTGTACATTGAGGCTTCACCACTGAAGCTTTTAGTTGTTATTTACACTGATGTGCTGGGATAGAGGAGAACTGATGCAGAGGTGGTTTTGCCCGCTCCATGAGGCTACCCAACTTTATAGCAGAATGTAAAACAATGCAGTATTGTTATAAGGGTGTAAGTAATTACTATAAATAAAACATTTGGCATTGTTACCCTAAACATTCTGTTACAGGTCAAAGGAAATGCCTGTTACCTGCAAAGCCAATTGAAATCTTACTGTCTTCACCTGAGACTTCCTGAACTAATTCTAAGGGGAAAAATAAGAAAGAAAAATAGTCTTAAAAAAAGATTAAAACAGAAGAGGCTGTTAGTGCAGGGCATGGGATTGGGATGTTCCCAGGGTTGTTGGCTTCAGGTAGGGATGTTACAGCTCATCATCAGCTGTCTGTGTCCTTCACCAGGAGGAGCTGGATGTTGATGGTGTGGAGGTTCTTCCTTCTCTCATGTATTCAGTGAGATAGGCTGTGCTTTAGCCTTGCTTTGCATGTCTGCTTTTGCCTTGTGAAGCAGGTGTTTGGGTGCTGCAGCTGCCCAATGCCAGGGTAGGAAGGGAGGGTGCATGGGCAGCAGAGCCATGCTCTAAAGCAGAGGGTGCTATTAGCATGGGGCTCTGCATCATGAAGGTTGAGGTGGGCACCTTACAGCTCTGGCAGCTGCAATAGCGGTAGTGGCAGTTTCTGCTGCCTTTCCTGCCTGTTCTTATTCCTCCTCAGTCTCATCTCTCCTTTTCCCTGGAAGAGAGAGGCACCTCTGGAGTGTAAGAGCGGGGCAGTGCCCATGGTCAGGTCTTGGAGGAATGAGCCCCTGCAGTTGGTTCACCTGTATCTTGGCTTTGAGTTGAATGGGTGCAAGAGTGGGAGGCTCCATTGACTTCTTCATTTGCTAAAGGCATGAGATTACCTTCATCATCTTTATCCCAGCTCTTTGTCCCTGCACTCTGCTAGGGAGAGAACTGGACACACCAGCTTGTGCCATGCTGGGCTGTGAGGAGGCAGGTCTTGGTGGTCATGCCTAGGTTTTAGGTGAGCATGGAGATTGCTGCTGCCTGTGCCTGGGGGTGTCTTGAGGGTATCCTTATTGCTTTGCTGCTATGAGAGGGCTGGTGCTTTTGGCAGCTGACCAGGACAAGAGCCAGACGGATTAATGTTGCAGCAGCTCCTGCTTTCTGCTAGGTGCATTGCTTTGTGTAGTCTTGCAGCTCCTGGCTTCCAGTGGAAAGAAGAGCATTTGGCTGGGGCTGCATCATGCCATTCCTGTCCCTCTTCACGAGACTCCATGCTCTTTCCAGGCATGCCTGCTGTCTCAGGTGATTCTTTGCTGCTTTTGGCTGTGCTGAGTAGCAGGTTGGGGGTAGGTCTGTGCTTGGGGGTTCAGAATGGATTGGGGTTGAGGAAAGCTGGAGGCCACTTTGTGGTGCTCTTTGACAGGTATGAGGTGCAGGTCAGCCTTTGTGCTGGTGCACAAAGTACAGATCCTGTCACCTCCAAGGGAACCCCTCTGAAGGATTTAGAGCCAAAACTGGAATTGCTTGGAGAGACCTGAATAGCAAAAATCAAAGGAGCTGTGAGTGACTTGGAAGCTGTTGCAGTTGCATCTGCTAATTCCAAATAACTTAGTGGGAAAAGGGCATTAAAAGAGCGGTAGTGGAGTAGCATAACCCTGTGGCTGGTGCCAAGAAGTAACACAACCAAGTGCAGCAAGGGTAAGCATGATAGAACATGTTAGTCTCAGGGGGTGCCAGCAAGCAGCAGGGCAAACTGTATGATACATACGTGAAGTTACTGGCTTTCCATCTTCAGACGACCATTTAGATCCTAGTGGAACAATGGAAATGGTTTTTCCATTTCCAGTCAGGCACCAGTTGTCTGTGTAAGCTCCAGTTGTACTTATATGCATGCTGTGTGCCCTCAAATTCTTGTAAATTGTCTAATTGTATGTAACTCTACCTGATATCTGTATATGTAACCTTTTAAGGTTACAATTGCACTATTCTTTTAGAAGTAACACTAAGCTTACAGGTATCATCCCAGTTGTATGCTGCAGTAGTCCCAGAACCACTGGGTGTGCTAATTAAAAAATTGCAATGAATTCTAACCTGACTGTTAATGTTGGAAGCCCAGTTTGTGGTGCAACGAGCCGTGAAGGTAGCGAGTGTTGCACACCAAGCAGATATCTGATCTGCCTCAGGGCTGCACAGTCCAAACCACCGAGCAGCGCTCCTGCCTGCAATCCCTCTGAGAAGGGTGTCCTAGCACTACAGTTTTTAACTTGTCATCCTAATAGCAGCTGTATTTGTTGTGCAAGCTGCATTGGCTATAAAATCAAACACTTGGCAACTGATTAATGGCAGCACCTTACAATGAAGAGCTACACACTGCCCTCGGACCTGTGCAGGCTATCACAAGGCAGGCTGAAAGGGTAGTCACCTCTGAGAAAGTCCATTGCTTGGTCCTGGTGAGAAGCATTGAGCCACAGGAGGGTTTGTAATGTCCTTGCTGGACTTGTGAGCGAGAGCCTGCAGTTGGTGGAAATCAAAAAGGGAAATCATAACCTTGTACCCCAGTGCATATAGTATTGCCACTGCTAGTAACACGGCTGAGGCTTGTGAGGCTGCTTCTGACCTTGTTTTGGAGCTCCCTGGAGCACAGTTTTGGGCTTGTTTAGCCATAAAAGCAATTGTCTAACAACCAGGTAGCCACTGGCTAGCTGGTTTTACTTTTGCTGAGCTTTGTATAATTACATGGCATGGCCATAGCTGTAATGCAATCAGTACCAGTGCTCACACAGAGAGTGTTACAGGGAAAAAAACTGTATAATTTGTATGTGCGAGTTACAGATACAGTTACTCTGTGCCAAATGAAACCCTGAGGACACCCGCCATAGTAATACAGCCTGGAGGAGCGCAGGCTTGGCTTGACAGCAGAGGCCTCAGAGGTGGGGACGCAGAGGGACATGGCAGAGGAGCATGGGTACGAGCGTGTGTGGAACGGGGCACAGGCTGGCCCGAGACCCCTGGGCTGTGCACGACCTGCCAGGGGTCAGCTAAAGAGGTGCAGACCTGGGAGCTGGGCAAAAATGGGTTTAGAGGTGACAAAGAGAACCCATCCAATCTATGTTGAACATGCCCCATGAAGTAATTTGGTATGTAGTGTGGAATCTCAGACCAGTGAAGGGAAAGAAGCATCCAGTGAATGTCCAAAACATATGAAAATCAGCCCCAGATGGATCGTAGAGGGAAGTGGGAGAAACCATCACCATCACAGTCCTCCCAGCAAAGGAGTTGAGTTGCCAACTTAACCTGAACACCCCTCTTTTCTATGTTGTCCTTCCTCCCCCCCAAACTAGTAACAGTAATTGCTCCTGCTGTTAAGATTTCAATTACACTAGAAGTAAAGTGTTGGTTTTAGATAAGAGATGATTATCTCTCGTCCGTTAGAAGGTTTAGAATATAGTGTAATACTAAGATTGCTTTTTTTAATCATGTATCATATATAGACCATGAGAGCAACAACACTGTAACCTTTTTGTGACTTTTTGTTGATTTTTGTCTGCCATGGAGCTGTTAGGTTCCTACCAAGCAATGGTAGCTTGAAATGCGAGCATGGTTTTTACCAAGGCACTTTTTCCAAGCAAGTTGATCTAACACTGGGAATTTTTTTACTTGCTTTTAACAGATTTTGTTAGGATTACCATTGGCTGTAACATAAATCTTTGTGATAGAGCAATTGCACATTTTGGATGTACACATTTAAGCCTTCTGAAACCCAAAACAGGCTCCTGTATGTTACGCTAACATTTATACCAGTTTGAATGATATAAATTAAGCAGTTGCACTGTTTCACTGGAAAACCTGAAAGTGTTTGTAGGGGAAATGGTCATAGGATATTTGCAGATCTTAAGGGCAAAGCTTTCAAAGGGAGACTCAACATCTAAGGTGACCTGGTATCAGGTCCAGGAAACATATGGAGTAAAACCAGCAGGCTGAGATGATTAGTGTTTGAAAAGCTCTGTGCCTGCTACACCAAAAAGCTGTAAGTTGTTGCTTTACCACATCAGGCTGATAATGTTATAAATTAGATCCCTGCACCTTGGCCTGAAGCAAGAGCACAGCTGCTGTGCAAGTTTCTGTGATGGGTTTCTGCATGTTTGTCTCCCCTCCAGGTTCTCAGCTCCCTTGGGTACCATGTGGTCACGTTTGATTATCGAGGTATGTGGGCTTCTTCTATTGTAAAATGCTTTTAGATGTCTCTTTCTGTAGAAGCAATAAAGTAGTTGTGCTTTTTTTTTTTTTTCTTTAAAATCTCAGGGGAGCTGTTGTTTTATAAATGCCTGCTGCCAGCTAATTAGAGGTGGTTATTGCTTCTCTTCTTCCTCATGGGTATTCAAAGAACTTCCAGAAATTTCTTTCCAGTGCCTTCCTGTGTAGCACTGCTTCCTGATGTCCAGCTTGGTGGACTCTGGCTCCTGTCTGTCCTCATGCACAGGGCTCATTGATTTGGGAGCTAAGGAACAGAGGGTGACCCAGGCATATATGCTGTCACAGCATCCAGTTAAGGCATCCTTCAGGTGCACATCTGGAAATTAGTAAGATTGCCTAGATGTAGTCTTTTGGATATGATCTAATTGCCTTTCCTGAGGTCACACAGGGAACTGAACTTGTACTTCTTTTTAAAAGCTGAAAGGTGAGATAAGACACAATAAATTATTTGCTAACAATTGGTAATGTTCTCTGCCAAAGCCATGACCATTTTGCAACTCTGTGCCACCAGCAGTCAAGCATCTGCTGCTCTTTTTTTCCCTTCTTAGTGTTTAAGCCATGGCTACAGTGTAATGCCACTGGAGATACAGAAAATAAATTAATCCATTGCATTTGTATCAAGAAGACATCTGGGAGAGGTTTATTTGTAGGAGCTTGCCCTGTTTTTCAGTCCTGCTGGCAGCTGCTTCTTTGGCTACTTATTAGCTATCAGAAGGAATGTGGAATGCTTGCTGCTTAGCATAAGATGTGTAGACATGCTGCAATAGTGACAGAGCCAAAATAATCAGGAGGGTGGAAAATTGCTTGAGGGCATTGATCGAACAGCATAGACAAGCAAACTAACAGCTTTGTGAAATGTGCTTGGTTTTTGACCTAGGCATCCAATTCTTACGCTGTTAGAGGTTCCACTTACAAATTGGTTACATGCACACAAAAGCAGCTAAGGTTTGGGAGCTGGGCTGTTGCAGATGGGTAGGTGCAAGAACACACTGTGGCGGTGTTTGAAATCCAACTCTTGTTTTTGTTGTTTAAATCCACAAAAACTGCTTGGCAGACAGCAGTTGCCTTGTTTAAATGACTGTGAATCAGTCAGGGCTTTCAGCCCAAATTGTAGAGGTGTGCAGTGAAATAAACAGAAACTGTCCCTGTCCCAGGTCCCTCTGCAGTTGCAGATGGGCTGCATGGGAAGAGCTGGCTGGCTTTGCTGACTAGTTAGTGTGATTCTCAGAAGGACTATTTGTGTTTCAGGCTGGGGCGATTCAATAGGCAGCCCATCAGAGAGAGGGATGACCTACGATGCTCTTCATGTCTTCGACTGGATAAAAGCAAGAAGTGGAGACAACCCTGTCTATATATGGGGACACTCCTTGGGCACAGGGTAAGCATCTAATCTCAGTGGGACTTAGCAGATTCTGAAAAACATTAAACACTGACCTCGGATGAAAGTGCTGTTTTGCCATAATCCTCAGGCTGGCCTGGCTTGGAGTCTGCCATAATTGCTGCAGTATAGAGAGAGTGAGAAGGGCAACAGAGAATGACTATGCAGGCATTGATCTTGAACCTCCATTGCCCAGAGGGTTGCACTGGAAAAAAGACACTTAGAATAATGTAATGCAGATTGACCAAGGGGACAGAAAATGGGACTTTACTGATCTCTTCCTGTGGTGAACCTATCTCTATATGTCCTTCAGAGCAGAACATCAGGCTTCCCTGATATTCTAAAGCAGTATCTCGGACCAGCTGCACATGCATGTGACTTGCCCTTACAAAATGTTTTCCTCCTGTCCTGGCAAACATGCTGTATGTAATCAGTACTCTTGCAGATGCCTCCGTTGCTACACTGCTGGCCATCTGTGGTCATGCCTGGCACAGGGAAGTTCAGTGTCAAGTGCCTTTGCCTGCATGTTTTTAACTTTCCTTTCCTGCTTCCTCCATTTCCATTGCTGTCTGGTCATGGGTCGTGCTCAGTAGGCAGTGTGTGCTCTTACCCCCTTGATTTGTAGAGGAACAGAAGAAAAACACAAGAGTTACTTTTGAGTTGAGCTGTGTGCAAATTAAGCTGTTTGAGACCACAACAGCTCGCCTTGCTGTCCAACTAATGTGTTGCTGGGACAGGGAGGTATTTCAGGATAGTGCCTCTTCATTGCGGTGATACTGCTTTGTTTGAGAGAAGGCAAAGGCTTTTCCTTTGGCTCTTCCTCTAAAATTTTGCGATGTTCACGATCCCTTTCTGGGTCAGAGCATGCCCGTGGCATTTCCCAATGCACTGCAATCCGAGTGGCCTGGAACTGTGGTTCCCAGTGGAGTTCTCTGATGATCATAGCCAGTCTGGAGTTTGAGGCTTTTGAAATATGCTGTGCTTGGAGAATTAGCAACTTTGGAAATAACCCTGTCCCATTAGGGAGATGCATGGGGGAGACCTTGCTGCCTTCTGACCCAGCTATGGAAACGACTTGCAGTGTCACCCATGGACCCTGCGCTCCAGCTGCCTGGAACACAGCACCCTTCTGCCCATACCCCTGCATTCTCCTTTTTCTTGCTCAGCCCTTGTGGTCTGGGGATAAGAGGCTGTGTCACATAGCTGCAGACATGCTGGGAGCCTGAGAGCCACCTTAAAGGAGGTCCTTCCAAGTGGCTACATGGTGTGCTGCTTCCTTGGACTTGTTCACGTACCTAAACCCAGGCACCTGATGCCACTTGAGACAGTTGGGTATGGGAGACCTGTGGGAACCCAAGTCACTGTGGGCTGGCTGACCAGACCTCAGCCAGTGTGAGGGTTTGACATTATGGCAGTTGAGTTGTACCTCTGCCACCTACTACCACTAGAGCCTGGTGCTTTGCAGAAGGCCTGTGCCACATTAAATGCTCGTTGTTCTTCTTTCCAGGGTTGCAACAAATCTAGTGAGGCGCCTTTGTGAGAGAGGTAAGTCTGGCGGGTGGATGCTCTTCCCACCCAGCCCAGGTCCTGCTGGCACCCTAGATTTCTGCATATGTTTGTGGTTGTGACAAGGCCGTTCTTGGCGCGCCATGGTTGCAGCTGCTTTCATGAGGCAGACCATGATCTTGCCAGCTGTCTGCACCCCTGCATTTCAGTGCATTGCCTTTGGCTTTTCAGAAACGCCTCCGGATGCCCTGATACTGGAATCTCCATTCACCAACATACGGGAGGAGGCACGAAGTCACCCCTTTTCTGTGGCAAGTATACAGTGGCTCTCTCACTAGTGTGTGTAATTGTATGCTGAGAAATTAACCTTCAGAAGTGATGTAGTTGAGCTAACTGCATGACTTGTGGAACAGCAGTGATATTTATAAGAGGTAAAGAGCTGCACTTAAGGCAGCTCCTGGGAAGACTAGTACAATAGGCAGTACCAGAGCCATGTGTGGAGCCTGCTTAAATAAAACAGAAACTGGGCAATAAATGTAGGGAGGGGAAGATAGACTCTGCTCTCAGCAGTGGATAGCCCATTCTTCTTGTGTTTTAGCTTCTCTGTCGCAGGAGGCTATTTTGTGGGCTGTGAGTAAAGCGATGGCAAAGCTGGGCTTCTTGTGGTCACTACCCCATCCATGTGGCCCCTTTGTGCTTGCATGGTTTCCCTGGTGAGTTCACTCTAATGTGGCCATCTCTTCTGTCCGGCATGGCTGTGAGTTGGCTCTGAACTGAGCAGACGCCCAGCCCAGGTGTTGGATGCAGCCAGGCTGATGAGGTGCCCAGGGATAAAGCTCTCTTCCAGGAAGACCACTGCCTGCAGCAGCATGATACCTAGAGACCTTGACCATACAAGCACCCAGAGAGCCTGCTCCTGAGCAGGCTAATAAGGTGGGCCTGAAACAACAGAGGAAAAATAATGCTGGTGGAAACACAGCCATCTCACTGCAGAGAGCACAGCCAGAAGCCAGGGGGTGTTACTGGCATGGCAGTGGCCTGCCCCGTTACTACTGTTTGCATAACTGTCCTGCTGGTGTATGCCATTAATGCAAATTTTTCCTCTCAGATATACAGATACTTCCCTGGGTTTGACTGGTTCTTCCTTGACCCTATCACGACAAGTGGAATTAAATTTGCAAACGATGAGAAGTGAGTTCCCTCTTTGCTGGGGTTTCAGCTGTGGCTGCAGTGAGCCATGGCAAGCATCAAGGAGGACAGGCATCAGACTGCACTATGCTTTTTTTTGTTGTTGTTGTCAAAGCATTATATTTACTGAAGAGATTTCAGTTACCCTCACAGCCCTGAGTGCAACACCTTTGCACTGTGGTGCTCTTTCTTTTTTAATTGCTTTTAATAAGGACAGATGCCACAGAGAGCACAGAGACTACTCAGGGATATGCTAATTTGGTCCATGTGATGTATGCTTTTCAGGTGTGTGTTACACGTTAAACAGTAGCATTGGGACATTGAAGGTTTGGGAAGATTTCTCTGCTATGCATTTGCATAAGCTACCCTGCGTGTAATAACATTGTCTCTTTTCACTGAGCCTTTCATTCAAGAGCCTGAGCATTTGGTTTGGTGCTGAAACCAAACCAGACCTTGGGGGTTGATGCTTTGCAGTGGGGTCAGCCACTTTTCTCTGGTCTAAGCAGCAAATAGCTTTTAGAAGCATGCCTTTCACTAACATATTTTCTATAGATCAAATGAATGGTGCCCAGATAATAGTGTTTTCAAGATCTGAACTGCAGTTAATCTGAACCCACAGGACATGTCTGTCACTGCAATTTCCTTGAAAATCCAAGTGTGATGGTGTTAGAGAGTGATGGCATTGCTCTGAGCCTTTGTGACATTGTTGTCTCTCTTACAGTGTGAAATACATTTCCTGCTCCCTGCTCATCCTTCATGCTGAGGATGACCCGGTGGTACCATTTCATTTGGGAAAGAAGGTACACATGTGGCTCTGCAAATTGATCTGGTGGGAGGAACTGGTGTGGATAGGATGACATCCCAGCCAGGCAAAAAGTCAGCAATAGGAAGTTGTATGTAGAAATGCATAACCTGAAGGGACTACAAATTCTGTGGTGTTGGAGGTGGCAAATCCATAGTGAAACAGAGCTAGAGCTAACAAAGCTGGTCAGGCCAAGGCCCATAACTGACCTGAGAGGGATGCTGGTTGGCAGGGGTAGCTGGTTTGGAGTGACACATGTCCCTCACTTGCCTCCCCTTGGACTCAGCTTTACAACATTGCTGCGACGTCACGGAGTTTCCGAGACTACAAGGTGCAGTTTGTTCCGTTCCACACAGACCTCGGCTACCGGCACAAGTACATCTACAGGAGTCCAGAGCTACCTCGAATACTGCGGTAACAGCCCAGCTAACCAGGGTCTCCTCTGGCTTGCGGAGGGGGGCTGGGGCTTGGGGCTTTGGGGTGCACTGTGACATGCAGGAGCAAGAGACATGCATAACAGTACCTGTATTGGGCAGCTCTTCTGAAAACCCCTTTGGTCTCCAGAGTGGGTGAGATACTGGGGCTGGCTTAGCACAAAGTCAGCCTCATCTCCCTGCAAAGCAGGTTTTGGGAAGGGGAGCCACAGAAAGCTGGGAACACTTCTCTCTGGCTCATCTATGCTGTGAGCTGGATGCTTTGGAGGAGTTGTTCGCAGAGCAGCTACTTCTGCTTGCCTCTTCTAGCTGGGAGCCACTGATGGGTGAGAGCAAAGCTCGGTGCTGTTCCCTTTAACTGCAAGTGCTTGAGCCCTCTATTTGCCAGGGGAAGGGGAAGACCTGCAGGCTGTAGTATGCACCGGAGTGCAGGAGAGCTAAGTGTCACTGCTGTGTTGTTTCCTTTCCTAGGGAATTCCTGGGAAAATCTGAACATGAGCATCATCACTGAAGACTGTCTGCTTGGCAGCACAGAGATTTTCCTTTCTTTCCTTCCTCTTTCTCCTTTTCCTCCCCGCTCCCTGTGGGTCAGTCTGCCATTATTCCATCCCTGGCAGTAGAGGAAGTCAGGGATTCCCACTCTGATCCTGATGTGTACCCTTGGCAACTCCAGCTCCCGGCATCAGCGTCTATGATGGTAGAAGAAAGAAGTTGTTGGCTTCTTTTTTGACATGGATGGAGGGGTGATAACAGTCCAGGAGCCAGTACCAAACCATGAAAAATGTAAGCACAACAAAGCCTGGCCAATCTGGCATGGTACCGCTGAGGACAGACATTCCTAGGACACGTGTGTCATGACCAAGGGTGTTTCCTTCACTTTAAACACTGCTGCTGTTTTCAGATCACATAGAGACTCGTTTGTAGGCGAATGGCTTTTGCTGTGTCTCCATACCACAGTTGTCTTGCTTGAGTTTGAGGTGTTCTCTTTCTAGGAAATACATGTTTTGCCTTTACTTTTTGCTAAGTGGCTGTAATTACAAATACATGGAAGATCCAGGTGGTGAGAGATATTTTTATTTAGCTCTTCAGTCACAATGTGTTGCAAGTGTTGGGCTAATTGCACACATTTGGAAATAATTTTTTTTGTTCTTCCTTTTCAAACATCTATTTAATGAAAAAGGTTAGTGCCCTTTTATCTTTTGTGTACCATTTGCCTTCTGAACATCATTTCTGCTCCCATCCCTGCTGTCCTCTGTGGAGCTCCTCGCCTTCTTTCACATGCACTTCCTATTAGGACTGAAGTGACTTATGTAGACAAATAGCAAACTTGGGACTTTAACCTGGGAAGTGTGAGATTACTTTTTTGCTTGATCTCCCACTTTCATGAACAATGTGGGCCCAGGATGTAGCTACGGATGTCTCCCATTCTCCCTGTACACACCCAGACATGTGCTTTCTTTGGGTGGGAAAGGCAGCTTTTTTTCCTCAGCTAGCTTTTAACTCCTTAGGTCAGGTTTTCCTGTTCCTGGTGGCTACACTGTTTCTCTGTAGTTAAAAGCAGGCAGCAATAGGCAGTTCTGGATGCAAAAATAACAGTTTGGGGTGTCCCTCCCCATCTTTCCATCCACTTCCCTTCTGTGCTCTGGGCAACCCAGGCACTTCCAGTAGCACTTCTCAGCCCATCTCACAGCCACGGTCAGAGCACGTTGTCCAGGAGGCAGAAGTGGAAATGAGCCTCTCCCATGGGAAGAGGTTCCAGGGATGTCCTTGCCCTACTTGGGGCTAGAACAGGGGCTGTTTTATGCCACTGATGAGCTCTGCATTGAGACAGGAGAGGGTCATATGCTGACTCTGTGGTGTCTGGCTGGGGACCTGGCCCTGCTCCCTGTCAGTCTATATAGACAATACCAGGTACTGTAGGTTTAGTCACTAGTGCTTAGAGTGAATTGTGCTGCCTTGAAGGGTCTGTTCAGGGGTGTACAGCATAGTATAAACTGCTCAGCATGCATCCAAGTTGTACCTGCGGGCTCACACTAGTTGCAAAGCAGACAGTAGCTTGTTCTTGTACTGAGATTCTTCTGCCATAGCGTGGTTGTCCCTGAGGTTTCTGACCCATAATACTCATAAGCTAACTGTGCCACTTAAATTATGTTTGATGCACTTGTATTTATTGCACTGACAGAAGAGAAACACTTTCTTGGCTCTGGAGAGTGATGTGCACATTCCAGCTAATGCTGCTGCTGGCAGCTGGCTTGGGGCGAAGCGCAGCCTGAGCCAGAGGCAGGCTGGCTGCCTTCTGTGTGACAGAACTGAGGGTCCAGCACCTGAACTACAGGTGTTGGTGCTCCTAATGCCACCATTCCTGTTAGTAGGCCAGTCATATGCTTGGAAATTTTAAACTGAAATGTTTATCTAAAAGTGGTGTAGTTTTAATAAAGGCATTGACTGCTGATCACTTCAGCTTCACCCGTTTTACCTGGCAATTTTTGGGACTTTTTCCCCAGTTGGGCAGGTCAGCTGGGTATGTGGCAGGGCTGTAGTAGGGTTGTGCATGGGAGGTGAGCTCGCAGCTGGGACTGGGCAAGTCTTTGTGGCTGCTGCCAGCTCTGGGTGAGTAGTTCTTCTGGAGCCCAGTGGGTCTGTCCCTGTAGTCTGCCTGCAGCTGAGGCTCTGCTTCCCTCCTGGGGATGGGGGAAATGGGAGCTGCCCATGGGATTTCTAGTGAAAAAGCCCTGTGTGCCATTTGCAGGGGAAACCTAACACTGTCACCCTGTCCCAGTGCATATAGTCAACATGCCAGCAGTGCAGGTAAATGGCTTTGGCCCTAGCTAGCCCAGTGCAGCCTCTGGTACCAGCTCCCTCCTCTACACCCGCCATGCACTGGTAAGACTGACCTTTCTGCCATGTGTGTGTTGCTCCTGTGACAGTGCTAGCACCCCAGCACCATGCCAGCTGCAGGGGACTGCATCCCATGAAGCCACAGCTGGGGAAGGCCAGCATGGCTTCAGCTGTCATGGCCTGAACTTGTTGCAACCTGAACCCACAGCTGTAGAGTAGTCACAAGTCAGCCTGAAGTCAAACCAGCAGGTGTTCTGGTTGTTTTAATGAGTTTGTGTCACACAGGGAAATACTGGTGCACTACAGAGCACTATGGGTGTTAAATTCTGACCCCAGCACCAGGAGGGACACAATAGATGTGATACACATTCACCCCCTGGGTAGCATACAGCTGTGCCTGGTAAGCCAAGAGCCTGCTTGGGGCCTGTGGGCGCAGCATGGTCAGCCATGCAGCTGGCAGTGGCAGGTATAACTCCCTCTATGCAGACATGGAGGCTAAAAATTCCTGGAGTGGCTTGGTTACTGGGCTTTACTATGGTAAGCTCTGTGGCAAGGAAGTTGCTGATCCCAGGCCCTCTCTCCTCCGTGTGTCACGTAGCATTTGACATAGGTGCTTGCACTGGGAGCGTCTGCTTTAACAGCCAGCCTTCTCTAGGTGTTACTGGGGAAGGAGGTGACTGGAGGGGGCAGACAGTGGCCTCTCCCTCCTCTAGCTTTGGGGCTGGCAGACCCACTGGAGAGTCAGGGTCAAGGAGGTCAGGCTAGGCTGCATGCGGGGGAGAGGGGAAGATTTAGTTGGAAAGCCCTTGTTAAGCATGGAGCACAGCTGTGGAAGACTTATCTGTGGTCATCTCACTAAAAGCACTATGCAGCACATGCAGGCTAGATACATGGGTACAAACACAGGGTCCTTCCTCCTCTCCCCCAGCTCCTGTTCCTCAGTCAGGGCTCCTCCTCAGAGCATCCTTCCACCCCCTTGAGGGAAAGGCCTTGTTTCTGCAGAGCTGAGCCCATCTGACTGGTGGTAAAATGCAGGTGAGGCCTCCTGGGCTGGGAACCCATCCCTCCTTCGTTCTTCTGTGCTTGCATCAATCCCGGGGGATGTTGGGTGGGGGAATTTTTGTGGCAGATGGCTCCACTCCCCAGATCTCCTGGGCATACTCCGTGATGGTCCTGTCACTGGAGAACTTGCCTGAGCATGCAATGTTCCTGATGACTTTCTTAGTCCACTCCCGGGGGTCCTGGGAAGAGGAGAGGCAATGTCAGCAGTCAGTCCCTCACCTGGCTGTCCCGGCTTGCAGCCTTGCAGGGCACCAGCTATGCACACTTGGCTGGTTTAAAGGCCATGGTCTGGGGCTGCTGAAGCAGCAAAACCTACCTCACACTGCCTTGTGCCCATATGTTGTGGTGTCTGTAAGAAGGGCTCCACAAGAGCACACACATTCCAGCTCCCTGCTGCACTGCTATGGCCAAGGACCCCATCCCTCCCCCTCAGCAGCAGGCAGCTCTTACCATGAACAGCTGGTCCACTTGACCTTGGCATTTAATGTAGGCCTCGTAGTCGGCAAACACCTTAAACCTGAAACCCAAAGTAGAGTAAGACTAGGGTATTGCCTGCTGTATGGTCCCAGCCTGGCAGGACAGGGCAGCACAAACATATTCCTGCAGGCAGGCAGGGCTTAGCCCCTGTGCAGGGGGACCCAGGCCAGCTGGGAAGGAGGCCTGGGCAGGCTGAGAGCAGCCCACCAAAGGCGATGCTTGCCAGGACTCACCTGTCGTGGTACATGAGCATGTTCACAATGTCCTTGAAGCAACCAGGGTCTCGAGGGGAGAAAAACCCACTGCTGATCTGGTCAATAGCCTGTCGCAGCTCTGGCAGGCGCTCATAGTACTCCTGTGCGTTATACCTGCACCCAGCAGAGACAGGCTGTAGGGACTGATGCCCTCCCCTGGGGCACAGCACCTGACATGGCTGGGGCAGAGAGGGCAGGCAAGGGTGTCATATGGCTTCTGAGTGAGGGGCCTTGTTCCTGGGGCTGTGTCCACTGGAGCACCCTGCTAGTGGCTCTGAGACCAGGTGCTGTGCCTGAAACTCTTGTGCCCAGGCTCACATCCCATTTAGTCACTGTGCCCTGGGCAAGCTGCTTGAGCTGCATCCTTGATGGACCATCCACTGACCAGCCCAGGGCAGAGGCTGCCTCCAGTCCTGCCTGTCCCCCCCTCCCCCCTTTCCTGCTCCAGAGCTGCTCAGGGAGGAAGGTGTCCCTCCAAGGGATCGTGGCTCTGTCTGCCAGAGCTGGAACCTGTATCCCCATCTGACAAGCCCTGGCGTGCATTGGGCTCTCCCTAGCACCAACCCTTGGCGATCCAGGGCCTCCACGTCCTCTACCCGCATGCCAAAGATGAAGAGGTTTTCTTCGCCTGCCTCCTCAGCCATCTCCACATTGGCCCCGTCCATGGTACCAATGGTGAGGGCCCCATTCACCATGAACTTCATGTTGCCAGTACCCGAGGCCTCCGTGCCAGCTGTGGAGATCTGCTGGGAGAGATCCGCCGCTGGGATCACTGCCGGGTACAAGAGAAGTAGGAGTTAATCCTTGGCACACTCCTCATGACCTGGGCCCTGGGCAGGTGCTAGTGCCCCTGATGACCTCAAGCTCAGCCCAAACAGCTCTGCTCTGGGGCCAGAGCCAGGCTCAGCCCTGCCGCAACCCCATGCAGCTGCTGTCACTCCTGCATGAAGCTGGCTGGCTTCCTGCCCTCTGTGGAGCCCTCAGGCCCTTCTTAAGGGACAGCCAGGTGACCTGCCATGACAACCTCTCAGGCCAGCCAGTTTCTGGGCTCAGCTGGGACACGCCCAGCTCCTGACATGTGCTTACACCAGACCCGACATACCC
>NW_009260136.1:432848-433249 GCF_000687185.1 Egretta garzetta
CGGCGCGGCCCCCCTGCACTGACAACCTCTCAGGCCAGCCAGTTTCTGGGCTCAGCTGGGACACGCCCAGCTCCTGACATGTGCTTACACAAGACCAGACATACCCTTCTCAGCCAAGGACACACGGTAGTTCTCCAGGAAGATGACCTTGAGCCTGTCCCCCACATAGGGATCGTTGTTGATGACCTCACCGATGGACGTGATGAGTTTGATGATCATCTTGGCCATGTGGTAGCCAGGGGCAGCCTGAACAAGAGCAGCCCAGAAATGGTGAAGGCTTTTAAGGAAGGGAGAGCATGAGAGGTGCCAGTGCAGGTTCTCACCATGGGGAGAATCTGGGCCTCACCTCTGCTGTTCATATGGATCAGCAAAAACACCCTACTGGGAGGAGAAGGCCTGAG
>NW_009260136.1:433467-443072 GCF_000687185.1 Egretta garzetta
GAAAGAGTGATGGGGCCTTGTTCAGTCTGCTTAGTTCATAAAGGTGTTTCCTGAAGTGCCCACCAATAGACATGTGCTGACTAACCTACAGCAGGCCTAGCAAAGCCACAGAAAGGGGACAGCACCTTCCCCACATCCCCACTGAGCCATGCATGCACCAAGTCTGGAACGCACATTACCTTTCCTCCAATCATGATAGTCCTGGGCACAAAGGATTTGGATGGATCACTTCTGATACCTGAAAGAGCAGGGCATAACACAACCAAAGTGAAGATGAACTGGACAGAGTTTATTGTGTGCATCAGAGGTGGGCTGGAATCCTGGCCCAGGTCAAGCAGATGCAGCAAACTTGCAGGACCCTGAAGCCCAACCAGACATCTGCTGGAGCTGTGCTGAGCAGAAAAGTCCTCAGAAAACTACTCAAGTCAGCATGATGCAGAGCTCCAGTGACTTGCCTCCCTTTAGGAATGGGCAAGGGCCCAAAGCATACACTGGGGAGCGCGGTTTTAACTTGTACCAGCTCAGTCCTAACACCTGCAGTACAGGTGTGGGGGTTACCTGGGCCCTGGGACCCAGCTGGTCTGGAGACGTGGGCTGTGAGCTTTTCCTCAGAGCTCTGTATGACCCTTCAGACACTGTCTTCCCTCCTGGAGAGAAGCCCTTCACGACCGGAGGGCAGAGCTAGACTCAGGAGTCCTTGGCCATCAGCTGGCTTACTTTTACACTGGAACCCTAGCTGGCTGGGGGGACACCCCTTACCTACCAGCCCAGGCAGGACTTACGGTTGTAGAGGGTGATAGCATGCAGGCAGTTCAGCAGTTGCCGCTTGTACTCATGGATTCGCTTGACCTGAACATCAAACATGGATGAAGGGTTGATCTTGACCTTGTACTGCTCCTCCAAGTAGGCTGCAAACTTCAGCTTGTTCTCCTGGCAAGAAAATCTGATGAGGAACAGGCATGGGTTCCCAGGCCTTGTGTCAGAAGTGAGTGTTTGCTGCTGGGATGTTCCTGGGAGCACGGTGCCTTTAGCCTTCTTCCCCCCCCACCCCACCTCCAGCGCACATTACCTGTTTGACTTTTGCCACATCCCTGATGAAAGTCTCATTATTGATGAAATCCAGTAGCTTCTTCAGCTGGCTCAGATCTGTGATAAACCCTTCCCCAATTTTCTGAAAGAACAAACCAAGAGAGGGATGTCCCACCCGTAAGACACCTCACGCAGTCCACAACTGCGCTTCCCCAACCGAGATGCCACAGTCCCACTGGGAATTGGAAGAGGCACTCTGGCACAGTTTCTCATGGTGCAGTTACTTCTCTGTGTCATCAGGGAGCCCAAAGGTACAGGGGAAACAGGGCACTTGCAAAAACCCAAACAAGTGCCTCTCTCTCAAGGAGCTTTACAGGGAGGAGGTGCGTACATGTACCAGGGCCTCCTGGCAGGTGGCGAAACTGATGGGCAGGACATAAAGATACCCTTAATTGCAGGATGTTATTCAGCTATGGCATGTCGCAGCGTGAAGCAAAACCTGTGCTAAAGGGCCTGGTAAACAAAGGAGACAGAACTGGGGCTGGAGCTCCACAGGAGCTCATTTGCATCTGTGAAGCTGAATGCTTTTGCAGACACCCCATTTCACACACCACGGTACTGCCTGACAGGTTGTGTGTAGCCACTGTGAGGGCAGGGAACCAGATACAAATTTCTGCAACTTTTTTTGCCCCAACTCTTCATCAACTATAAAGCCCAGCCAATCTCGCACCTACATGTGCCACAGGCGTGCTCCTCCCAGGCCGTCCTCACTCATACCCACCAGGCATCACGAAGAGGTGATGAGAAGCAAACAGAGCATGCTCAGCCCCTGACTTCAGATGCTTGCGACTCACCTCAGCAATAATGTCAGCCAGTCCTGGGTTGCACAGCAGGAGCCAGCGCCTTGGTGTGATCCCGTTTGTCTTGTTCTGAAACTTTTCTGGCTCCAGCTCATAGAAATCCTTAAACCTGGAACACAGGGAGTTATGAACCACCCACTATCACCCAGAGCTTCAGCTGGGTCCCCATTGTATGTGCTCCTGACTCAGGGCAGTCTCTGAGGATCTCCCTGTAACAAGCATGAACTCTCTATGCTGCCTTTCAGCCCCTTCCTCAGCCATAATGCTGAGAGTTTAGACCTTGCACATGTGGGAATGAGACAGTCTCCCCAGCCTGCCATTCCCAGCAGGGCAACCAAAGCAGACCTTGACACCTATTCCTCCAGGCTTGCAGGCAAAGCCCCATGAGTGGAGAGGGTGCATGCCTCGGGTGTCCCCCAACTCACACAGAGTTCTTCACAATGTCAGAGTGGATGCGGGCCACGCCATTGACCGCATGGGAGCCAATCACACAGAGATGCGCCATGTTAATACGTTTGCAGTCTCCTTCCTCAATCACCGACATCCTCCGGAGACGGTCAATGTCCCCTGGGTAGAGAGCTGCCACCCGCTGCAGGCAGAAAGAGGGACATCAGTCACCCAGCCACAGGACCTAGGAACATTCCCATCCTAAAGGCAGCCAGATCAAGACCCCCAGAGTTCCCACAGCCTGTAACTAGCCCAGTCCCTTACGTCCAGATGCATTTGGTTGAGGGCATAAATGATCTCTAGGTGACGTGGCAACAGCTTTTCAAACATGGAGACTGGCCAGCGTTCCAGGGCTTCAGGCAGCACAGTGTGGTTGGTATAGGCGCAGGTCTTTTTCGTGATCTCCCAGGCCTGCATTACAGACAGCAGGTTAATATGCACATACCCAGGCCAGGAGGGGAAAGGAAACCCTGTGTGAGGATAAGACAGCAGCTCTTTCCCCTGCAAGGTTCTGCATGGACTTCCCAGCTCTGCTTACCTTGTCCCAATCCACTTTCTCCACATCCACCAGGATCCGCATGAGCTCCGGGATGGACAGGGCAGGGTGGGTGTCATTTAGCTGAATAGCCACCTGCAATAGACTTGCTGAGTTCATATCTGGCAGTGATAGGACTGGGACAGTTTCCTGCATGCATGGGGTTGGGGTGAGGGTTGGCCCCAAGCCTCATGGCACACACCCCAGGAACAGACAGAGCTCCCAGGAATGGCACTATTCAACCTTTGCTCCAAATTGCAAAATTTTCCCTCAGAAAATAGGCCCGGAGATCACCTGTTTTCCAACCCAAATTGCCAGGGTCTTTGTGTACATGCCCCTACTTGGTCCTGAGCATGCTGCTCTCCCTCATGATAGGCAGTTCTGGCTAAAACGCCCCTTGGACCCTCTCTGCCCACAAACTCACCTTGTCTGGGAAGGTTTCAAAGCATGTTCTCACAGGGTCTCGACAGCCAAATTTGGAGGACTTAAAGCGGCGGATGATATCTTGGAGGGTAGCAGCCACCACAAAGTACTCCTGTTTCAGCCGCAGCTCCTTGCCTTCAAAGAACTGCAAGTGGGGGGACCACAGTGGTCAGTGCTGCAGCTGCCATCCCCAGTTGGCAGCCAACCCCTGGAGATGCTCTTATCCACTCTGATGGGCTTCCCAACAGGCCTCACAGGTTCAGCACCTCATCAGGGCAAATGTGGGTACTTCTCATACTGCCTCTGATGGGGCAGCAGCTATAGGGACTCACAAGGGGCTCAGCATCCCAAACAGCTGCCTCCAGAGGGCAACAGAACCTAGAGAGCAAGCACAGTTCCCTCCCTCACTGCAAGACTCTTTGCAGGGTTTTTGGACCAAGGGCTTTGGACTCCCTGCAATAGTCAGGAGTCTCTAGACACACCAGCTGCCTCCCATGCACACTACACTTCACGCTGGTCTATTTTAAAACACCATCAGGAATGAGAGAGTGGGGGTAAAGTGCAGGAGATGAACTTTTCCAGTACAGATGCTAATCCATGACTAGATAGCAAGGGCTCTTCCCTTTTGGATCCGGTACCCAGTGAGTGCATGGCTTGGGACAGTCCCTGCAGTGAGAAATCCCTTGAACTGGGGATGGAAACAAGCCCCCCTTCAGGGCTGCCTCTGAAAAGACAACTTACTTTTGCAAAGGGTAAGCCATGTAAATTGGCAACTACCTTGAATTTGAATGAGTAATACGTCTACCCCTCCTTGCAGCAGGGAACAGAGCAGCTATATGATATGGGCCAAACTCTCAGCTGCCATCAGTCAGCAGAGCCCCTCTGGAGTCAGCAGAGCTGTCTGTTCACTGAGAATTACAGGGCCAACCTATTGTATTAAAAATCCTCAAACCGGAAGAATAAACATCAAGTGGCCATGACCTGCCAGGGCTTGCAAACAAGGTGATTCAACTACAGGGAGGATGATCCCAAGCAGCAGGGAACAGAGGCAAGAGAGTCACTCACATTGTCATTTGGGTACAGGACTCTGGATATGTTTTCTGCCAGGTTTCTGTCCAACACCGCCTCGATGTAGTCGCCCACGTTGACTGCAGCAAGAGAGAAATACACACAGCACTGCAGCAGCTGTAGAGCTTCAGGCAGGTCCCTGACACTGTGCTTTTCCCTTGTCTCTCGTAAAGCATTTTGTAACAGGAACATTCAGGCTGGTGTTAATGAAACATGAATGGGAATGTACATGTGCGAAAGGCACCGGGGAGACAGGAGGGGATGGGATAAGACAAAGGCACATCTCCATGCAGTTTCTCAAGACACACATATTAGGAAGGACAGACAGAAACTGAAGACAGATAGCAGCCAGAGAACACAAAAAAAGGAAGCAAGTGACCAGCCATCTTGCTTAAGGACTAAGGAGAAATGTGGCAGGGCAAAGAAGCACAAAGACTGTAATTACACTCAACTCCTAAAGGGTTCAAAAGGCTTATCTGAAACCCAGCTCACAGCTGCCAATCATGAGGAGACATTATGAGGACTCGAAAGCCATCACCCCTTGTCCCACACAAGTTCTCCTGGCAGGGCTGCTTGGACACATGTCTCTGCGCTTGCCAGTATGGAAGAAAAAAATCAAACTAGTCTAGTCTAAACCCTTCCCTTCCTGTAACAGCCTAGCATTGACATTTGATATTGTCCATACTGCCCTGTATCTGCTCTTCAGGACTACAGTTAGAGCCTGAAAAACGCACTAGAGCAGTCACACGTAGACCCAAAGGAAACCAACGGTAAGACAGGTTGTGCTGCTCTTTTTCTTCAGCACTAAGGGATGATGCTCCACAGAAATGACCCTCTATGGCAATGATCCTCCATGGCAAGTGTGGGTTTGCAGCTCATTTGGTGATGTGGGGAACACAGTGACAGGTGGTCCATCGCTTGGGGAAGGCATAGGGCAGGTTTTTGAGAGCATGATAAACATGATGGGAATGAAAGGAGGACAGGGTGTCCTGGTGCAGAGCCTGAGGGGTCTGGAAATGGCTGGAGGTAGTGTGATCCATGGATGTGCACACAGCACTGTATTTTGGGGGTAGCCAGGAGATATGGATAAAGCAGAACAGATGGGGAGTGCTGTGCCTGGTGCTATGCACATAAGAACAACCAATACCCAGCCTTGCCAGAAGAGGGGCAGTGGAGGGATAGCACTTACACTCTTGGAGGTTGAAGTCGTTGGGCGCTTTTGCAGACCACAGCCTCATGGTGTTTACAGTGTTGTTCTTGTATCCTGGCACTGGTGTGTCATAAGGCATAGCAAGGACAACCTGCAAAAGGGAAGTATTCCCCTCTGGTTAGCAGTGTGGTGGCCTCGGAGAAGGTAGGAAAGTGGCTGACACCTCTGCAGAAAGAATCCAGAGGACACAGACAACTCCTGGCTGTGGTAAGAATCTCACCTCACTAAAACATGCCTGCTGAGCTTCACAGACTTCCCTGCTATCATGGGAACTTCCAGCACCCGCTGGCAAAACATTATTAGGAGAAGCAGAGCTGTTGGAAGCTTTACTGACAAACTGGAGTTACAAGCCCATCAATGAAACGTAAAAGAGAGTTGCAAGCAACCTGCTGACCTTCCTATACCAACTGGCATACCTATTAGTTATTCACCAGAGCACTGCAAGCATCCTCAGCTGGCCACTGCAATTCTGTCTGTGATGGGGTACAGCCAGGGCAGCTGGGACCTTTGTGTTTCCACTTGTGATAAACTCCTCAGCCTGAATCCTGCCTGTTAGCTTTCTGCAGCCTGCCAGGACTAAACCCTAGCACTGCAGCACCATTCCCAGAGCAATTTACCCAATGTTCAAGGTTTGTTGAATCTGCCTGGGTAAATCCACTGAGATCTCCAGCACCCAAACTGAACATGAGTTCAAAACTATTAGTGCCATCTATGGATGATGCTTAAGCACCAGGATGCTACGCACATGGCTACAGGGAGTAACACTGGGGCTCCCAGCTCAGATTACAATAGCCAGGCAAGGCATGGGTGTGCTTCCAAGCTTTTGTGCTCCAGCTCACTGCTGTGCCAACATCTGCATGCCTCCAGACCTCCTGAGCAGCAAGGCAAGGCACCCCAACCTCACCCTGGAACAAAGAGGCTGAGGGCTTATGCCAGCAGAGCTGAATGGTACTTGCAGAGCAAGCCCCTGATTCTGCAGCACGGTCCCTGGGCTGCTGCTTTGATACCGGCAAAAGGAGCCAGCATCCTCCTGAACAGCAGTGTACAGACATGAGGGTCCATCAGCCAGAGGCTGTCCCAATGCCATGTGAGGGCCAGCAGAGAACTGAAGGAGCTGCCTTCACAGGGCAGGGAAAACCCAGGGAAATCAGCATGTTGGCCCTGAGCAGCCTCTTAGTGCTGGCGTCAGCAACACCTCCCCTCTGGGGAGAATCGGCAAGAGCTCAGGCTCTCAAAGCTGCTATTACCAGCTCCGAACATGGAAGCATGCAGAAAGCCTGCCCTGCCTGAGCCACGGGACTGAGGCACACATCACATGAACTGAGTGATGCTATATTTGGAGACTGTGTCTTTGGCTTTTGTGAGATTTTTCAAGTTGTTCCCATAACAGCACTATCTGAAAAATTCACCTCCTTGTAGGAAGCAGTGTTTTCCACTGCACTGTTTGGGATCCCTGAAACCCCAGACTACCACCAGGGTCAGAAGAGGAGCACATTGAAAGGCAATGGCACTTGGTCCCCAAGTGGATGTCTGCTTCCCCAGATAGCCCTGGCACGGTGCCTCCGTGCTGTTCACAGGGCTGTGATGTTGAACCCTTGCACTGTGTGTGTCCTTGGAATGGCCTAGGTCACTGCACAGCCTTTGACAACCAGGGTCCCTGGAAAAGGACCTGGTTTATTTCTCCTCTGAGCAGGCCCAGGCAACTCTGCAACTGAGCTTCAGCTCTTGGTGCCGAAGAGAATGGCTTGGCTTTATGACTGTGCACTTCTCAGATGGACAGAGCTGGCTCATCAGGCTGAGAGACCCTTGAACATCATGGGAACAAGGCTAGGTCATGTCCTTGAATCCCAGAGAAATTCATAGTCCTTCCTTCCTCCATCCTGGGCAGTACTGAAACATCTTCAATCCATCTATCTGTGCCTCTTTAAAGCTTGCCTTCCTCAGCTGTAAGACTGGAATGCATTTACGACACAGCAGCCTGTGCTCTGAGCAAGCACATGCTCCTGAAGCACAGCATTACCTCCCCGTCTGTGGCAGCCTGAAGAAGCATTTTCTCTCCATGATGCCAGAAAACAAGGCCTGCAGGCAGACTGGAGATTTGAAACCATGCCTCCAGCCTCCCCTGACAGCACTCTACCCATCAGGTTGGTCTGGGAAAGAGGAACTTGCTCTGATCACGGGAGCTAAACACCCACAGGATTGCTCCATGGCCACCCCACGAGATTAATCTCTACCTGCAGCAGCAGCACCAGAACCACCTGTGGAACTACTGGGTTTGACTGATTGGTAGCCAGGAACGGTGTGGAAGGGGCCTAGCACAGCTTCCAGGGATACAGTCCTCATCCAACATAAATCCATGCACAACTGTGGGGCTTCACCCTGGAGATCAGTAGAAAAGGAGGCCCCGACTGATCTGAAGTTACAGCTGTGACTGAATATCCTCCCTCTTTTTCCTCAAATCCTGCAGCAGCTGCAGCCAACAAAGTCACTTTTGTAATTGCAAGGGTAGAAGAGAGAGTTTTGCCAGACCAGACTGGGAGAGAAGCAAAGTCTGACCACCTCAGGCAGCCTGGGGACAGACTCTCCCCCTCCATGCTACCCTGGCCTGTCCTCCCCCCGCCCAGCACCAAAGGACAAGTTGGTACCTGGGTGTCGATCCACTTCACACCCTCAGGGGTGTGATCCACGCGGCCGTAGAAGTGCACAGGGAGCATGTACTCTGGGCGAGCTTTCTCCCAGGGATTGCCGTAGCGTAGCCAGTCATCGGCCTCCTCCACCTGCAAGAGGCAAATGGGTTCAAGTGACGGCTTGTCTCTCCACGTAAAGGCTAAACCAGGGTCTCCAAAGGGAGGCCAGTTTAAAAGCAAAGCTTTAGTAAGCTGGCTTTAAAAATGGATATGCAGAGGCCTCTAGAGGACAGCTGGGCTTTTCGAAACATCCCAGCTGGTATAAATAAATCAGCCTCTATAGGCTTAGCGGAGCTGTACAGGTTTAAACCATCCAAACAGCACAGACTGCTGCACTCAGTCTGTCTTGAAGCCTTTATATCCAGTTTAACCACGACAGTGGGATACGTGGGATGCAGTTCCCTAGAACACCATCAGTGCCATTCCTGGCCACAGACCACCCCCTGTAACCCAGGTCTTGCTAACTGCTCTGCCCTCTGCCAGAGAGGATTTCTCCTCTCTGCTCATAACTGCACCAATGGGCGTGAAGTGAATTCAGCAGAGCCACCAAGGCTGATGTGCACCAGAAACCCGAGGGGCTGAAGCACTTGGAGAGGTGCTGTGTGCCTGCAGGCATTAATCTGCCAGGTGGGGGGAGGTCTGAGCCTCAATCCAGCATTGGCCACCATCCCTACAGTGGACGCTTTTCTCCGTTTTCACCATTTATAGGGCCTAGCATTGCAGCTTCTTTGTAGGGAAGGAGGAAAAAACCTCTTACCCTCCTGGCTTGTGGAGAGCTATTTTAAGGGGGAAAAAGGTCCTTTATGCCTAGAAGCAAGTCTCCTAACAGAAACCATTTCCAGATACACACTAGGGAAAACTGCCAGCTGGGACAATTTTTCTAGCCTATTTTCACTTGCAAAAGATTATGATCATTAATGCTACAGGAGAATCCCTGTTTAAGGCCCCGCTGCCAGTCTCCCAGGGAATCTGCAGGAGCAGCTACACCCCAGGCACTTAGAATCATAGAATCGTTTAGGTTGGAAAAGACCTTTAAGATCATCAAACCAATCGTTAACCTAACCCTGCCATCCCACCACTAAACCATGTCCCTAAGCACCTCGTCTACCCATCTTTTAAATACCTCCAGGGATGGGGACTCAACCACCTCCCTGGGCAGCCCGTTCCAGTGCTTGACAATCCTTTCACTGAAAACATTTTTCCTAATGTCCAGCCTAAACCTCCCCTGGCACAACTTCAGACCATTTCCCCTCGTCCTGTTGCCCGTTAGCAGGGAGAAGAGACCGACCCCCACCTCGCTACAGTCTCCTTTCAGGTAGTTGTAGAGGGCGATAAGGTCTCCCCTC
>NW_009260136.1:443619-449682 GCF_000687185.1 Egretta garzetta
TCGGCCATCCAGCCAGTTTTTTACCCAGCAAAGAGTACACCTGTCTAGGCCATAAACCGCCATCTTCTCTAGGAGAATGCTGTGGGAGACAGTGTCAAAGGCTTTGCTGAAGTCCAGGTAGAGAACATCCACAGCCTTTCCCTCATCCACCACACAGGTCACCTGCATGTGTTCCATCATGTTCAAATTCATCCTCCACCAGACACCTTCATGAGGTGTTTAGCCACATCTCCATCTGACTCCTTGCCCACTCACTGCCAGGCTGGATGGGACTCTCGGGTTGTTGCAGCCGTGCTGTGGAGCCCCAGGCAGGGAGACCTCTGGTCCCAGCCATGCCCCTGTGGGCTCAGCTCCAACACCATCTTGCTGAGATGGTGACAGGCATGGATGAGCTTGCACATGCCCCTGGGTGAGCACCTGCCACACACGCACCCCACCGCCCTCATCACTTCTCTTTGCTCAGGCGGTCAGAGCCCTACAGTCAGCACAAGCAGTAGGAAGTGAAAGCACATTTGGCAGCAGGTGATGGGCTCAAACACCCAGTTTATGAATAGCTCAAGGCACTGCTGTTCATAAACAGGGCAGGCCTTGGTCAGGCCTTGTCCACAGGCAAGAGGCGGCCACTGCAGCACGGAACAGAAAGAGAAAGGGTGACTTGAGTTTGCAAATGTACCTGCCAGCCGTTGACAATCTTCTGATTGAAGATACCAAACTCGTAACGGATGCCGTAACCGTATGCTGCCAGCCCCAGCGTGGCCATGGAGTCCAGGAAGCAAGCTGGAAAAGCAGAGCATGGTCGTGCTGCACCTCACCCCTCGCTCGCTGCACCTGATACAGTGTGCATGGGGGTGAGGAGCTGCCACAACCAATGCCACTGGAATCATTTATTACTCAGAGGAAATCTGTGGGCAGAAGGGACAGCCTGCAGCAGGACCCCATGCGTGTCCTGTCAAGCTACAACAAACACCCCAAAGTTGTTGGTGACAAGGACAGGTCACCAAAAACCCAAATCCAGCCTTGTTGCAGTGAGAGCTCTTCTAAACTTGCCTGAGGTGCCCAGGCCTTGCTCTAAGCCTGCCTGCCTGGTAAAGCAGGGCTTCTGACCCTGACTCGCTGCTCCACCAGCTACTTTGCTATTATTGTCAGGGTAGCTCTGGTAAAGATCAGCCCCAGCATTTCCTCTGCACTGGGTTCTCCAGCAGTCCTGTGGGACAGGCAGACTAAAATAGCAACCAACAATGGCTATGTGAGAGCTGCTTGGCTGCCTCCAAAAAGTGACAGATTTCACAGGGAGGTGAGGAGGAAGGTTCCAGACAGCCTCTTTCAGCTGCAGCCCCACCTCCTGTGCTGCAAACTACACAACTACATCTCCTGGATGCTCTCACTGGGGAGGGGGCTCATTTCTGGCCATCCAGGAGCAGGCAGGAGGGCGCCACACTGCTGAAGGGCTGTGGGGTGGATGCAGGCTGAGGTCTGCATGCTGTCCTGCTGCAGTGCTGGTGGCGAGGGTATGACAGCCTCCAGCCAGGCCACCCTCGGTCCCCACGCATTCTGCATGAGGAGGGGGCTCCTCTACCCCCGTATTACCTGCCAGGCGGCCCAGGCCTCCGTTTCCCAGCCCAGCATCTTCTTCGATTTCTTCCAGCTCCTCCAAGTCCAAACCCAGCTATGGGGGAAAGAGCCACAGTAAAACATGTCACCACCCGAAGCCCACATCCTGGGGCTGCTCTCCAAGGAGGGCAAACACAGATCCCAAACCAATGCACACCATGGAAAATTAAACCCATGGGGGTCTCTGCATCCCCTTCCCCTCCCCACAAAGCATGTCAGCAGCCTCTGGTGCCTGGGCAGCCCAAATAATGGAAAACAATTTAGCCCATCATCAAACGTCACTTTCCCATGAACTAGTTTCCTTAGAGACCTCAAACAAAACACTCGTCTCCCAGCAGCTCTTCACGCCAGGACGCCCTTCCACCAAACTCGCTGCTGGAGACAGGATGGCGAATGGCCAAGTCGGCACGCAAGGGACCACTGAGTCCTGCCTGGGTACGCGCACTGCCCCTCTGCTCACACCTGCCTGGTCCTTGAGGAAGGGCACGACCATGCTGGCAGCTGGTGACTGCAGCACTCGCCGTTACACTCCGTGCCTTCCCGTATCCTGCCCAGCCTGCTGCCGAGCTCCTTGGCCGGAGTCCATGGCTGGAAGCGGTTGTCTTCTCTGCTACATCTCTCGGGCCATTTGCTCTTCGGCCTGGGGGTTG
Source organism: Egretta garzetta (assembly GCF_000687185.1). Taxonomy (NCBI): domain Eukaryota; kingdom Metazoa; phylum Chordata; class Aves; order Pelecaniformes; family Ardeidae; genus Egretta; species Egretta garzetta. The sequence continues at coordinate 445,881 of NW_009260136.1, forward strand.
CTGCCAGATGAAGGCTAAGCATGCCAGCAGCAAGGACTCTCCAGGACTCAAGAGATGCTGCCTCTCAGAGGGCAGCAGTATCTCACCTCGGTGCCAGAGGGGACTGTGGGGAGTCAGGCTGACACCATGGCTGCTCCCCAAACTGCTCTCCCAGCAATTCTGCAGACTGCAACCACACGCCGGGAAAGCCTCATGCACAGCATGACGGGGGTCACAAAAACCGAGGCAAATTCTCTCAAGTGACAGAGCCATGCTGGATACAAGACCTCCCCCATCCCAGCTGGCCACTGGCCATGATGAGCTCCACATGTTGGAGGCTACAGCGAGGGAAGCCTCCACTCACATGTCAGGTCAAATCAAATCAACATGTGGAAAATGCCTTGCAAAGGGACTTGAGGATCCTCCCTGAAAAAAAGCAGCCTGTCCTCTGAGGCAAGATACCTCAGAGAGGAAATGTGTCAGGGCCCTCCCTGGAAATCCCTTCCTTGGGATGGAAAGTGCTCACCAGGACACTTCATCAGCAATTGTAGCACCTCATTTTGAGAGAAAGTGGCAGAGCCCAGCTTCTGCTAGAAAGTGTAACATGGATCAATGTGGTTGGGTGGGTGCGAAGGGGAATAAAGCTTTTGGGTGCGGAAGCCCAAAAACTCATACTCAAAAAGGTAACTGTCCTGCTGCAAAGGTGGCTGCAAGCCTAAGTAACCATGGCCTCGCATCTGTGCTTGTGCCTTGGTGGTACTCAGCTGTGTTTTTTCCAGTTTGAACTCATCCGACGACATTTTAATTCAAGCAAAAGATTTCCCCCCTTTCTTCCCTCACAGTGATTCACTTTTATCTGGCAGTGCTGCTGTGGTGCCTTGTGTATCTACATGCATGAACTGTAATTTGGTGTTTTGGTGCTCCAGTTTCCCCCTATGGCCAAGCCTCCTCCATTAGAGTACATCTCCCGTGATGAGCCATCATCTCTCCTAGTAATGGAAAGCTGTTTGCAGCCTGGGACTCCCTAGTCTTTTGGGATACTGGGTGTTGCTTTCTGGATACTCTTCTGGACTTTCCCCGCCATTACAGGAAAATGGTGGTTTGAGAAAACCACATTCCAACTACCAAGGAGCCCCAGGGTCCCCCATGGTCTACTCTGGGGGATGAAAAACACTAACAGAGATCCAAGCCTCACTTTGTTTACTCAAAATAACACATCCTTAGGAGGAAGCCCTGAGAAATAAGGATACCCTGTCCCCTGCATGGAAAAGTTTGGCCAGTTCCTCAGGGGGACCCCAGTATCCCCAAGACTTCACCTGGTAAATAGCTTCGTCACAAGCGTTCTGCAGGCCCAGGTTCACCATGGTGTTCTGCAGAGTGCGGCCCATGTAGAACTCCAGGGACAGGTAGTAAATGCGCTGGGGAGGCAAAGCAAGACACTTACACACAGCACAGCACCTCGCTTTCACCGAAGCTGCTTAAAATTAAGAGTGGACCCACATACTTTCCAGAATAGGAACGCCTTCCCAAACCAGCTCTTGGCGCCTGCTCCTGAACACCACGCACCACAGTTTGTTTGTCAGAAGGATCTCGCGCGGGATGCTAGCCAACCCTCCGCCGCGCGTCTCCCTGCCAACAGCCTTCTATAGAAAAATCTCGTTGCCTGTTAAGTGTTTCCCTAATTAACTTTGGGCAAGAATTATCTAGGATGCTGAATGGTATATTTATACACCGTCAAGCTCAGCTGAGGTGATGCTTATGCTGGGCTTTTGAAGTTTTCCTGCGCTGAGCTGAAGCTGATCCAGAGCCTGCTGAAAGCCGGAGCAGCCCACCACCCCAGGCACGCTGGCCAGGCTCAGGGCCAGGCCTCTTCCTGCCAGCAATTTTCCAGCACTCCTATCGCCCTTCCTGCCAGCGATTTTCCAGCGCTCCAGTCGCACGGGTCCTCCTCTCCTCCCCATGCCGAGTTTCACGCACACGTTTCACCGTGTTGAACAAATAAACTGTCCCACGGGTGGCAGGGGTCCCGAAACAAGTGTGCAAGACACCCTGCTCTGGGGTGACCTTCCAAGCTTCAGAGGAGCTGTGCCTGTGCCGCGACTGCTAATGAAAGCCTGTCTGTAGGATGAGAAGCAGGCTCTGCAAACTTTTTGCCCTCGCTCAGATTTACTGCTACAGATATTTTTATAAATAACCAGGAATTTTTAACAGGGCAATAGCCTGACTTTAAATTGTGCTTCCCCCTGAATCTCCTTTCTTCTCAGCTGGGATATCTCCCCACTAAGCAGCAGGATTACCCGCTCTGCCACCTCTGCTGGGAGTCTGAAAGGGCCCATCTGTTCCCTTGGGGCTCATCGAAAAGACTGAAAACATCACACAGTTGCATAAATACTCTGCTCCTTTCAGTCTCCCGCAGGGATGCTTTTCTAGTGAAAATCTAAGCACAGGGGACAGCAAGCAAACCCACTCCAAGCTCCTCTTAGCCTTCATGGGATCGGTACAATCCCTTCTGTTAGTGCAGCAATACGGATCAGAGCGCATTTGTGTGAGTAAGGATAAAAGGGAGAGCTCCATGCACCAGCCTAACTCCCAGTGCATGTGCGGCTGTACCGGTGTGAAAGTGCAGTTTGTTTCTTGTGTCAAGGCAACATTCATGACCCCGAGAAAAGAGCTGACTCTGGGAGGCAACCGCCTGCACGCTGGGAAGGTATGTGCCTTTTCTAGTACACACCTGCCCTCTGGAGCTCTCCAGTTAAGTGCTGGACTGGGTCTTAATCGAAAGGATTAAGGCTGAATAACGTCCTGCAGCCTCCAACATCTCCAGCATCGCCATCCTGACAAGCAGGAAGGAGAGGAGGGAGCAGGCCAAATCCCCCGGCAACCACCAACTCCCCAGGGTTTGGTGACCTGGGAGAGCTTGTCTGGTTTGCAGGAGTCAAGAAAGTCCTCTCCAGCCTCAAAGCCAAGCTGCCTGCAGGCTCTGCAAGAGCAAAGCCAGGACATGGTTGTGCTGAGGCATGTGCTGAGACGTGGAGGTGACGATGCCCACAGGGGATACCACCGCAGGTGGTGTGAGTGCAGGACACGGCCACAGTAAAGTGTGCAGAGGAGCTGGCAGCTGCAAGGCCCATGTGAGGACATACTCACAGGGGGATTACAGGGAACATGGCTGTGACAAGGCACAGGTGATCACAGTTGCAAGGATGCCTGGGGGCGGACATGGCCACAGCAAGGCTCATTGGGGCAGGGCTGCAAAGAAGCTTGTGGGGCCTGCAATAGGGACGCGGCCATGGTGATGCCCACAGGGAAACAGCCAGGGCAAGATGTGTTGCAAGGGACATGGCTGGGCCAGGGCCCATGGGGACACAGCCACGGTGAGGTGCATGAAAGGTGCCGTGGCGATGCCCATGGGGACACAGCCGCAGCAGGGTTCACGCAAGAGATACAGCAGTGGCGATGCCCACGGGGAAGAAGCCATGGCGAGGCGCACGAGGGACATGGTCACGGGCAGGGGCCATGGCTGTGGTGATGCCCAAGGGGACACGGCCTCGGCGAGACGCACGCAAGAGCTGCGTCCGCAGTGACACCCATCTCGGACTATCCTTGGGGTCCCGCTCGTAGTAGTTCTGCTGGGTGCGGATCCAGCGCCCCACCAGGTGGTCGCGCACCGTGTGGGCCAGCGCGAAGTAGTAGTCGCGGGGGGTGGCGACGTTGCGGTCCTTGACCAGGGTGAAGTGGAGGTGCCGGTTGAAGCCCCGCTTCAGCTCGGCCACGCTCTCGGCTCCCACGATCCCCCGGATGCTGGTTTGCCCCCGCCGCGCCC
>NW_009260136.1:449857-465754 GCF_000687185.1 Egretta garzetta
GGCGGGGACAGGACGGTGTGACGGGATGGGGACAGCTTGCGGGGAGAGGGATGGCATCTGGGGCCGTGACGGCGTGAGGGGACGGGGATGGCTTGAGGGGACAGGGGTGGCACGGGGGGATGGGGACGGTGGAGGAGCTGGGATGGCAAGAGCGATGGTGTCAACCCATCCGCCTTGCGGGCTCTGAAACTAAAAGCCACACCACCACATTTTCATTTTAAATTGAGGGTTTATTTGTCAGTACAGCGGGGTTCAAGTGTCCCCTGTACACTCAGCAGCAGAGCCAGCAGCCAGGCAGCACCCCACATTACCCCCCCATGTCTCGCTGCCCCAGGGAAAGGACGAGGCTGCGACCATGAGCCCACAAGCCAGGGCACGCACTGCTGGCCCTCTGGGAGGCTGGGCTCTTTCGCACCCCCAAAAGACCACTCGGGCCTGCTCTAAACATCCATACAAATACAACACAATTCCACAGTTAGATTACAAATAGCACAATATGTCCTCTCCAGCTCCTGCTGCCTCCGAGATCGCTTTCAGCCGGCGTACAGGATGCTGTTGGAGTGGTGCATTGCAGCTACCCTGCCACGGCTCAGTGCAACCACAATACATTAATTTATCATCTGCAGGAAGCGGCACCAAAAACACCACGTAAATGCATTCATCCTGGGCCCTGCATCGAACTTGCCAAGGCACAGAATGTCTGTGAGGTCCAAGAAGCCGTGCTCAAGCTTTATTTTTGTGGCTGTGTCTTGTTCATCGATCTTACCCTAATCGACCCTAGCACTGGCAAATCCACCATTAGCCCTACACCCAACTCCCAGGCCTTGCTCGTCTCGATCCAGCAAATCTGACGCTTGTCTTCCACCATCTGTCTCCCAATAGCCAGGGAACCAACATTAGGCTGTAGGCTTTAACTCGCTGGGCATATAGGCTCTGATTCATGCCTCAAAGTCCGTATCCAGTTTCTAGAGTGCTCCTGAGCTTTTCTAATTCAGCCAGTGGAAAAGCAGAGGCAAGACTTCCGCTCTGCATTTCAAAGAGCACATCTGTGTTAATGCACTGTCTTTGCACGCACACACACAAGTTGACCTTCAAACACGGAAGTAGTAAAAGAAAAATCATCACTGAAAACTGCTGACAAACAGGAAAAAACCACCCTGAAATCAGGAGAGCAGAGTTCCTTCTGGAGTGACCATTTCCTACAGCGACTTCAGCACAATACAAGCACATAGTAGAGGCATATTCCAAAAAGGTGTGTTTTTCTCATAGAGATCATAGGTGTCCTGCAGAGTCCTAGTTTTCCTTCAACAATGATCAAGTTTTACTTCAAGGTGACTGCAGATGCTGTCAAATCAAGGCTTATTCTTTATACACTGCACTCTGCACTGTAAAAAAGAGCTAGTGATGGAGGGGACTTGCAGAGGGTGGGAGGCAAGGGGCCTAGTTTACGATGACCTCCCAAAGGACTCCGGAAGCCAAAAGCAGGCCCTTCAACAGACACTCCCATGATGGGCTTTGAAAAACTGAGATTCCCAAAAAGTGACCTTCAAGGAGCTTTAATACTGCAGTCTATTGAGTGAGTCAATGTAATGAAAAGTGGCTCCCAACGCCCAGCTCGTTTCAACATTGTCAATTTTCCGGGCAAGCTGGAAAAAAAGAAAAACAACAACCCAAACAAAAAAAGTGAAAACACAGTTCTTTGGGAGAAGGAGAAGCATGCAAGGTGAATACAGCGCTGAAGGTTATCACAACTGGTTATCACCATCGTAGGGACAGTGTCCCTCCACCCCCAATCCCAGCGCATGTGTTGTAGCAAGAAGGCAAATCAAAGACCAAACTATTGGCATGACGTCTACTGCCTCGGCACCCTCTTGCCCACTCTCCCCAGCAACCCATTTTGTGCATCACCTTAAAGACTTTGCTCTTTGGGAAGCCCAGTTCTTGCAGGAGGAAGGTGATGTACGTGAGGTCCATGCAGAGAAAAGGGCTGCTTCCGGGGCTGATTTCCATGGTCTTACATACTAAGGAGAAAGAAAACAGTGTCTGAATGTGTGCTGCAGGCTCAGGCCTAGCATCAGCCCAGCTTTGAAAAACCTCAGATGAATGCACAGAACACCTCTTGTCAGTTGAGTTGTGCAGTGATGAAGCCTGTTACAATGGAGTTGAAATGAGATGCACACGTTAGCAGAAGCACAAAAGCTTTGGCATACTGGAAGGAAGATCAAGGCATTTTGTTTCTCCCCTAAAACAGCTGAGTTTCTTGTATCTCTCTGGGAAAGGATGGAAAGGGCCTCCAACTTTTCTTCTATCTACTTCAAGCCTTTAAAAATCCGAGCAACCTCACGTGTGTTGTGTTTCTCGAGCATAAGCACTCGACAGATGTTGACAAAACGAAACGGAAAAAAAAAGACAAAAGAAAAGCTAAAACCAAAATAAAACTCACTTCCTTTCTCAGGATGAATTACACAAATGGTAGCCCAGAAATCAGAACTGCAACAATTGTTCAGTCATTCATAAAGTTTACCAAAAAGCACCACGTCAGTTTGATCAAAGACTGAGTCTGTGGTATGAAGAAAAGAATGTTTACATTCATAAATTTGCATAGGCCGTTATCTCTGCAGCTGATGAAGCGAAAAGCTCTGAACCGGTTTTACCCCTTTCCTGATTAACAATCAAGCATATGAACAAATCTTGAGGCAAACAGAAAAATTAAACCAGATTAGAACAGGTTATGCTAATAGGATGAGAACCCCCACATCTATTTCGAAAGCATGATTTCAGGATGACTATTAACTGGCAAGTTTATTAGTAATTCTTGAGAGAGTTTTGAAATATAAGTATTATAAGAGGTGTCTTATGTGGGCTGGAAGAGCAAGAATGGATATAAAATTAATATGAAATTAGTTGAAATCTTCAGAAATAAACAGAAATGTTGGTGAGATGCTATGGAGAGAGGTGCCCAAGAGAGGTGTTCAATATTTACTTATACCAAAAAAATTAGGCTTCTTGGCAGGTCACACATTTGCCACCCACGTATGAATTTACACACAATGACCAGTGTATGTTTGATTGTATTTTACTCACCGTATTTAGCTGCAATTTCAAAGTCACCGACAGTTAAGCTTCCTCCTTTTTCTTTATCTAAAAGAAAAAAAAAAGGTCTTGTATGGTTTTTGTATAAAGGCAATTGTAGATTCAAGTCATAAAAGTTGTTTTGGAAATCAAACCTTGAGCCACTGAAATCAGTAAGAAAACTCACACTTGCTTTAAAGGTAAAAGAGCCTTTGAAAGATCTAAAAGATATAGTGAAAAGATTTAAAAGATACAGATGAAAAAGCCCTCATTTTATGAAGAACTTTTAGCCTCATTTCCTAAAGAAACAGTTTACAAACTGTCTCACTTTGTCCTGAATGTCTGTGCTGCACTGCCCAGTGATGCCTGAACACAGTTAATGCCTTTGACCAGATCTGCAGGGCAGTGGTGCCCTGCGACATACTAAATCTGAAGTGATTTGTAAAACAAAGTGGCTGAGGAGGGGGTATATTTGTCCAAACTAGCTTGAGATCTCATCATCTGCTGTCTACCACTGAACATGACAGCCCCCTGTATACCAGCATACCACTGGAAAAGAGACGGGACGCATTCTGAATACACATGGAATTATATGAAAACCTTAACTCCATCTAAAAAGATCAGTGAAACAAAAACCACAGCCCAAGATCACTTTACTGCTTTACTGGCCAAGAAATCTGTTTATCATTATGAGGGCTTTTTTTCTATTTTGGACTGTAGAGTTAATGAGACAACAATGATTTCTGAAATGCAGAGAGTTTGTTTAAAAACCATTACCAGAAGTGACAGGTCCTATTTCACAGCCCTAGTTCCTTCTCTTATAAAAATTAAATAGCATTCGATATCCAGACCAATGCTGCACAAGTTCCATGGCAGCTTAGCAAAGCATCACGACGTGTGTAAGTGTTATCATTTCTTCCACAACTTGTTATTTAAAACAAAATGAAAACAGGAGCAAACGTACCTATGAGACCAACCTCTGCTGCACGGTCATAGTAGTAGGAGAAAGTATAAAAATCCAAGTCCTTCACTTCCTCAGCTTTATGCACTTTTTTGTAGAGCATCTTTGCCACTTTGTTAGAACAAGACTCATACAGAGGCTCACCTAAAAGAAGGCAAAGAAACCCAGCATATTATAGGCAGAGAGTTAAACATACATACAATTTATTTAGGATCTGCCAGGAAACAGGCTCCCTTTTGCACAACAGCACTTTGTAAGCTCTCCAGAGAGAACTGAAATCTGCATCTTCTTCCAGTGGCAACCCTTACCCTCCTCAGGCTGGGACTAAGTATGCAATAGATCAGAGATGGACATCATTTGAGGCAGAAGGATTTTGAAAGACCTGTTCACGGATCGCTCAACTCCACCTGCATTGTTACTAGCAGCTTTACTGACTGGACAGACACACCATGGCACAAGAGGAAAGAGCTGCAGAATGTCTTCAACAGCACATCACGAGGAGCCAGACAGAACAGTAAACAGAAAATCTAGTGTCTTTGCAAGAGGCTGAGAGTGTATCATTTACCCTGCTAATAGCATGCTGGCCTAAATAGGAAGAGTGATAAATCACTATACCTGCCTTCTGTCCTTTAATTTTGTACACTATCTCAGCATGTTGCCATTCAGATTTGAAGCCAGGTGGTAAACAAGGGCTGATCAATTCCTCCCCTTCTCCTACTGCAGAAGTAAACCAAAGCCACATTAGGGAAAAACATAAGGAGTTAATTTCAGATCTCTCACCCCCAGCCCTGTTCCACACTGTCCCACAGCCTCAGCAAGGCACCTCCAAGCCCCAGTCATGGCTCAGATGTCCCATGCCCCCCCAGGGCTGGCAAGAATCCAGGTCTCCTGGGATCTAGCAGTGTCACCTCCGGCATTCGTCTCAAATGCGCCCAGCCATGGTGACAGGAGTCCACATACCACTCAGGAACCTTGAGCCCAAAGGGAAGGGGACAGACAACTCTTCCCCCCACAACAGGGCTACGTACCCTATGCTCAGAGCCCAGACTTGAGGAGCACCCATAACTTACAGGGTTTTCCCTCAACTCCTCCTAAAATGGCAAGTCTTGCTGACATCAGCCCGAGTCCCAGGTAACTGCAAAGGAATAAAAGCCTCTGTGAACAACAAACATCCTTCCTCTGATACCCCACTGACAACTTGGCTGGGACATGCCAGTCTCCTCTACATGGTCCCAGCAAAATGGCTCGAGTCAGCAGCTAATACACATAAAGGGAACAGTGTGACAACCCACTCTCGCATTACCCTTATCCAGAAGGAAAATCTCTCTTTGAAAAAGCACAAGCAATAGCTGTGAACAGTTATCTAGCTCTTGAAGAACTGGGAATGCTGAAGGTGTTCCCCTAGCATGTCTCCTACCCTCCTCAAAGGCAGCACAGCCTCTAGCACACAGAATTGATGTTTTGAGCCCAAACACACCCCACAGCAAACATGGGCGGGAAGAAACTGCTTCCCTCTGCCCAAAACACTGGGAGCAGGGGAAGACAGTGAAGAGGAAGGAATGGCAGAGACAAAGCACTGTGAACTGACCACAACCCCCATTCTCCATCCTCCTGCACTGCTCAGCATTGAGGAGGTAGAAGAGTGGGGAGTGGAGCTGAGCCTGGAAGGAGGGAGAGGTGGTGGGAAGGTGTTTTTGATTTTGTTCTTATTTCTCATTATCCTACTGTTTAATTGGCAATAAATTAAATTAACTTCTCTAAGCTGAGTCTGTTTTGCCCATGATGGTAACTGGTAAGTGACCTCCCTGCCTTATCTTGACCCACAAGCTTTTGTCATATTTTCTTCCCCCTGTCCTGTTGATGGAAGGGGAGTGAATTGGTGGGCACCTGGCAGACAGCCAAGGTTAATCCACCACAGTGATGTGGCTCAGGTTTCTCTCCTTCTTCCCAGTACTCGTTTGCAAGGACCCCACTTCAGCAAAACACCTAGATCTCACTGGCTTCATACAAAGCTTCTATCTGTGCAGTGTGCTGTCTTTCCCACAACTAACCTGTATGAATACAGCTTGTAAGTGTTGTTAAACATCTGAAATGAAGTTGTATGGCCAGCTGGTGATGTCTGGAGGGTTGCCTGGAAAGAGAAAAAGATATCACTGCAAGGTTTCTATCAGCAGCAGCGAACACCAACACCATTTTCCAAAACATTAGGAAAACCATGAAACAACCCTAGCATGGTTCAGAGAGAAATGATGAATTTACAAGTATTTTGATTTGACAAGACAACCACAAAACCTGGAGCTGTCTTCACATAACAGTCTAAACTGGTTACATTTCTATTTGTATCCACACCAAATTGGTGTATAAAAGCATTATTTTAATTTAAAAAAGAATCCTTATTCCAGCTCTTAACTGCTTTTTTCAGAGGCTACAGCAACTGCCTCTTCACACGATCCCTGCTAGGGAAAACTGTGCAAAATAATATGAAAGCCAGACACGTGTTAACTTCCTACTCAAGCGAATTCAGCTGTGAACTTCCACAAGCCAGAGAACAGTACATCACTGTGCTTGCCAAGGAACAGAGTGAGGACCAGCCTGCCGGTCTGAAGAAATGAAAGGGCAATTATCTAAAGCACTTTGCAGCCTCTTCCCCAAGTGCAACAACACGGCTAGCGCGTTTGTGGGGAACAAAGCTCAGGCCACGATGCTATTCATGCTGCTGATACCTTAATACAATCTCTAAGTCCAGAATTTCCACATCCCAGACTCTTCACATGCCCTGTCATTCTGCTGTAAGAGCAAAATGTCTTGATTAGCCCAGGCTGAGACACTAGATACATCCCAACCCTCTGCTTTTGTGCAGCTTTATTATGAACAGTATCTCTGCTCAGGCCAGAGCCTTACAACTCCACATCCACAGGGCTTCCAGCTCACAGAGCACTTATCAAAATGCCACAACAGGAAGCTGAAATGACTAACAGCAGCATGTATTTTTTACTGCATAGTAACAGTTGCTCCTTAGTGTTCATTTGCAACTAAGTGAACTCGGGAAAACCAGAAACAAGGATTGAGAAGGCATCTTACTGTGTTCTTAAAACCCAATATAGGCCAAATGTTGGACTTGAATTCATTAACAGCACTGCCTTTGAGTTCTTCATTATAAGCAGCACAAACTGAGATTCAAGGATTAAGACACTCAGGCAAACATTGCATCTTCCCCAAGATAAAGCAGCCCTGTCAGATTCACCACATGCACCACTGACCCATGGAGCTGGAGTAAGAGGACTGACAAAGAATTGTGAGTGCCTCTATGACTGACTGTAACAAGGCAGATGTGACCAAGTGACCTGGGTTTTTCTGTCAGAAGTGTGGCTTCATGTCACACTGGTCTGTGTGACAAAGGGAACAAATCTGAGCAGTTACTGATTTCTGCACCAGCATTTCCCAACAGCGTGCATGTTCACATTACCTGAATGCGTGGAAGGAAGGTGATCTGTGTTGATCCACCACCCAAATCCAGCATCCCTACACTTCTCTTCTGTGGATCATCTAGGCTACCTGAAATGTGTGACAGAACAGAGAAAGCCACGGTGGGTGCTGTGAGAAACTGGCTAGGAACAAAACCAGAAGAACAGTGGTAAAGAAAGAGGACAATCTCATCTGTCAGCTTCCAGCCAGCACTGAATTATACCGTCATCTACTGGCACTTATTTTGGCTTTATCAGGGTGACCTGAAAATCTTCAAGTGACAGAATTTCTCTTACTTCTCTGGTGGCTATTCATGCCCTAATTACAGCAGCTTTGGTTATTGGATTCCTAAACATTTTTCAGTGGATGCAGGGACTCTTTTGCAAACTGCTCTGGTAACCACTTTGTAACACAGAGGAATGTGGTTTTCTTGGCCACCTCTCCCTGATCCCTCAGTAATATTTTGCAGATTCCTACAGCCAAGGGGATGACAGACTGAAAAGAGCTGGCCTAAGAGACTCAGCTCTCTTGGAATTCTTCCTGCTGCCAGCCCAAACCTCTCTTCTCATTTAAATCCAGTTCTTCTCAGTTAGATCCTTCAAATACATCTTCCTGACAAGACTAGTTTGTGCCAAGTACCTCGGTATACCTCATGATAGCTGATGTTTGAAGATCTCTGACCTTTCTGATATTTCCTGTGAACATAAAAAGCTTTAGAGCACTTGTTGTGTGTGCTGAACAGAGTGATCAGACAGAAGACTGCTTTACTTATTGTCAGAGAGGACTTCAGCTTAGTTTTTTCTTTACTCTTCAGCTACCTTTTTCTAAGCCAGCAGTGTAAACACTTGTGGTACTTCTGTTACAAATCTGTAAGGAAGTAGCATAGCACTTTAATTCTGTGCACATCTAGAATATCCACATTAAAAATTTAGCCAGAGCTAGTGGCAGACTCTAAAGAGGAATAGAATGCTCTGGTACCCTACAGGGAATTGAAAGAAAGGCTACATTAAACATCTAGGAAAAGGGATTAAACTCCTCACTCTGTCAATTAAATGGTCAAAATTCTAATGACTTAAATAGGCCAGGCCAAAACCAACTGCTGACTTATTCCCAGATCATTCTTTTTCCCACTCCACCCCAATGAATGAGCAAATCCCATGCAGGGGCAGAAAACAGCATGAATTTCACAGCATTGGCCATGTATTTATGCACACACTAATGTACACATACCTGTTAGAAAATTTATTGTGATCCAGGCTGAAATACCTAATAAGGAAAAGATTCAGAAGATGCACTGTTAGATGATACCATTTCATTTTATCTAACAACAGTAACAAATAAGGTGAGCCGTATTACAAGGTCTTCCTGCTTTAGGATCTGTTTAGCTGGAGGCATTTTAACGTTTTCCCATACAGTTTAGCTGCACCATCTAAACAAAATAATCAACAAACCAGAGCTTGCCATCCAATAATAGATAGAGACAGCAGAGACCATCTGCCACAAGCTCCCTTGTCCCCCTTCCACAAATGGAGGACTTCCAATACAAAGTCTCCAAAGGATGTTGAGCTGAGAGCTAAGCAAGAAGGACCTTCAAAAAGGGTGAATAGGATTTGCTCTGCTGAGCTCTCCTGACCCACCTTGCCCCAAAGCCAGTGTTTCCACAACTGTCAACGGCTGTCAAAAGCCACGATTAGATGCCTTGAACAAAGAGAATGACCTTCTATACCAGAGTTTACGCGGTATTTGGAAGAGAAATCCCATATGTGAAATGCCTGGAGAACTCTGTATTTCACAGGTCAAAAACTTAGGCAAGAAATCACAAAAGCTTCAGTCCTTAGTTAAAAGACAAGGAAATGACCAACACTCACGTTGTTCATTTGCTGGGAAAACATCCACTGGTAGGCTTTTGTTTCATTCAGGCACTCGACTTTTCTTTTGAATACTTTCATCTTTTCAGTATTCTTTTTTTTTTCCTATTTTCCTCTAAGCATTTTTGTGAGCCGCACTGTTTCTGTCCTCTTCTTGTTTTATAAACCTTTTCTCGATAAGTTAAACTAATTAGTGGGCCTTATGTTAACAAATTATTTATCCATGTGGTTAAAGCTCAAGCATGCTAGGGAACATGGTCCAGTTCAACCCTTGGCTGAACCAAGGCTGTCACTGCTATTAATGATTTTAAAACAAAACAAAAAGAATCACAATGTCTTTCTTCCATGAAGCATTAAAAAAGAAACTCATAAACAGCTCCAAACAGCTCCAGCTATTTTAAAGTTCGGTTTCTAAGCAGATCTAAAACACATTTCAACACTCAGTTACTTAGAATTTGGACATGTTTCTGTTTCTTCAAATTATTTTAAATCAAGACTGATTCTGGGTTCTATCCTCAGCATTTTTTTATGAGCATCAACTTACTTCAGTATTTATTTTCTTCTCTAACATTTTTTCAGACTGAACTCACAATCACATTCATTAGATCAGTTATAATTAACATTATGACCAAATATTCCAGAAAGCTCTGATGAGCATTGTCAAGAGCAAGGTGTGCAAAACCAGCTGTTGAAGACCATCTCAACAAGCAGACAGATACTCAGAAACCTTTCCAAAAGTGCTGACTGCACAGTGGCTTCTTGGTGATTCCATGGGAACTGCCTGGCACTCGGAGGTTCGAGAATCGGGACAGAGTTCAGGACCTCAAGTTGGAAAATGCAGCACAAGATCTCTTTGGCAGGCATTGTCTGAGGCAGCGTAAAAACTGTGTCAAACCCACTACTTGTGGGTTCCCACTACAGTGAGTGGGAAAAAACAGGAATCTCCAGGACTGCACAAGTTAGCCTACCTTCATCAGTTCCGTTCATTATCGACACGCAGTTGTCCCTCACGAAGAAGGGGGAGGCCTGAAAAATCTCCTTTACCTGTATTTCAAATAAAAGATACACTCAGAGAAATCTTTTTTAAGCTGGAAAGCAAGTTTTTTTAAAACTCCAGTTTTACACAACTGCTACTCTTCTTAGGCCAGATCCTGACTGCTGTGCACTACTTTGTTCAAAGTTCAAGAGCCCAACAAGCATCAGGCAACGCTCTGCTATAAAAGGTCAGCAATTTACACACTGCCTCTGCAGTTTGGTGAAGAGACAGGATGGATGTGTGGGTTTTCAGGCATGAAGACTGCTCAGAAATGCCATTAACATGGGATGGACATAGGTAGGGGAGGGAACCTAGTTTACTTTGCTCAACTGGTGACCCACAGGGTATTATATACGCATGGGAGAGGCAGGAGATGAACAGCCTGCCTTCCAGGAATGGCATTTTTACCAGGAGCACACTGGCTGTTAGAGGTCCTCTACACTACATCCTACATGAGGTAGCAAAGCCCTAGGTTTCCAGAGTCCTCTAAAGCAACAACGACAGCAGTTCCAGCTGAAGTTCAGTGTGGAAAAGAATGGGACAGCTTGCAGGCAGCAGAGGAGAATACGGACATTGGTTTCAAGCGCACCACATTTCTTCCTTCCAATTACTGCTTAGAAAAACAGTACACTTAAACAAACTTTTCCCACAGCCGTGAGGTCTAGAACGTAATATTTTGTTTATTTTTATAACATTTAAAAATATTACATATTTTACATGCCTATAAATACAATTTACATTATTTCCAATCAATACAAACGAGCAACCTTGCAGCAGCAGGCTGATAACATGACCAATCAAATAGCAGAGAGCTTTTCTCAAAATAGCAGCATCCTGGTCAAAACCACCAATAAACATGCCCAGTAAGAACAAGCCTGTGGTGACTGTTAGGAGTATCTCATTACACTCGTTATGTTATGTGTCATCTCCAGGCTTATTTGGAGCTGTCATCATTCCTCTGTGCTTGTACTCAACACAATTTCTCCCCCCCAACCCCATTTGAGATCAGGTGGCTCTGCACTGCTTTCAGGGTTAAATGATAGGAACGACTCATGTACATGAAGATAAAGGAGTATGTACCTTACACAGAAGGGAACAAATTTTGCTATAAAATTTCTGGAAAGCAAACTGAAGGACAAGAAATAGTACCTTATCCAGCAACTTCTGAGCTTTCTCTCCTGGCAGCAACCGTAGGCCAGCTGTGGCTTTCAGGACCAAAGGAGTAAACTTCCACAGCTCCATAGGAACTTCCTTCTTCGCCACCTCCAGGAGCTCTTTTATTCCCTGGCCACTCTGTGAGCAGAGAAAGAACAAAAAAAGTCATCTTAGAAACTTTTAGATTTGCCTTTCTTGGATGCAAAAAGGTGATCAGAGGTATGATTCACTGTAAATGTGGAACAGAGCCAAGTGAATATCACAAGGGATCAGAAGAAAGTTGGAGGACTCGCTATCTCCTACAGTGTCAGGCCTGGTGGATATAATGGGGATTATTCAGCAACAGGTCAAAACCAAACAGGAAGAGTCACTTTTTCAAACAGTGACATAGAAAACTCTGCCACCGAATGTTTTGGCTACAAAAGGCAGTATGACAAGTAGTTTGAAATAAAAAAAAGCCTTTGGAGCCAGTGAACACTATGAGCTGGGTGTAAGTCTGGGTCAGGAAGTCCCTGCAAGCCAGAAGGTAAGGGAGATGGCAGACAAGTCACTTTGTTCCTTGCTCCTCTGCATGTTGACCAGCATTTACTGTGGGTTTGTATCATTTGAAGATATTTCCCTGAACTGAGACTGTTCAGCATCCTGTACCACAGCAAGATGTTATTTGCAGGGCATATCAAGAACAGGTTTTGGGGCACATACTTTTACAGTAACAGAAACAAAATTACCTTTTCAACATCATCGGCATATGCAGATAGACCTGGCTTCAGTGCTTTAAACGTCTCATGGGTTAATTTGGGAGTCTCTGTTCAAAAGCAGTATACCAAAATAAGTAACGTTACAAATAATTCTACATACACAAAAAGAAAACCATTTTACAAATTACATCATTACATGCCAATGGAAGTCAACTGAAGCCTCTGTCTAATGAACTATCACAGCCACCCAACCTTTAAATACATCCCTTGCTATGGAATTAGCTCCCAAAAAACCATTTTTAAAATTCATGACTGTTTTTCAGGTGCTGGTGTCCACTATGCACACATCTTTCATGCATATCAGACAATCACCAGATGGGTGCAAGTTCTCTTTGAGCCCTTACACCTGCCATCTGCAGCTTTCCAAACTGCACCGGTAACATAAGACCCCGCATTTCAGCATGTTCTGTTCTGGCTAAACTTGACTTCAGCAAAAATCAGTGGAAGCTTTACCACCATTTTCAATGGCAGCAGAGGGAGCCAGACCTAAGTATTTTGGAAACCTGCGGTATAGGCAATTATATGAATCTGCAGGCAAGATCACATGAGCTTGACAACATCCTCCTCCTGTACCCAACTACAGTCCATAAAGTTTCCTGCAATATATTCTGAAATTGTGTTTAAAGAGAAGCAGGCAAGAAAGAAGCAAAGATTCAGGAATACACTGAGAGGAGGAAATTCACAGACTTGTTTAACAACTTTGGTGGCTAAGCCTTACATGAGCACATCCTGCAAACCTAAGGTGCTCCCCACAGGCCAGTCAGACTGTACACCACACTGCTAATCCTTAAAAGCATCCTCAGATCACCTACTAACAGCATCCACATGGGTTCTTTCATCTTTAAGAATTTCACAGATAGGAGCTGACAACGCCTAACCAAACAAAGCTTACAACTCCAGAGGAAAACTGGAGCTTTTTCGTACACTTCTGTCTTGCCTCTTAGCAGTACTTTCTGTCCAGGTGCAATACACAGCAATTTTAATCAAACAGTGAAGTTTTGCAATTTAAATCCAACACTGAAGCCAAGGATGCACTAAACCAGACAATGCAGAGAGACGCAGCTCACTGATGGGAACTGGAGACAAGCCAACAACCTCATGGTGAAAATCTGGGGGAATAAGACACTGTAAATTTACAATCTTCTCTTCCACCAAGGACCATGATGAAAAACTGCTCTTTTTCAAGGCACTGTTCTAAAGGTACAGCTGCTATTTAGTTCATATTCTGACATTACAGCATTTTCTCGTTGTTTAATGTTTTCTTGGTTTCATTCAAACCCACATGCTTGAATCATAATATGCTTCCTGATGGCTGTCTTTCTAGAAAGAGCATGTTTGTTCAAGTAATCCCTAGAAAAGAATCATCAATAATCTGCTCCATATGTTACGGAAGAATTAATCTGTACAATGAGCAGGCAATACCTTTTGGCTGCTGTGTAAATTTAAAAATATGGATACGAGTCCCTGTGCTTCCTGCGTCAAACATAATCCCATAAAAGACCGAGAGATCTGTGGTCAGTGCCTGATGGTTCAGTTTGTCTCCCCTGCTGTCAGCAACTCCTTCTGTTGCTCCCATGACTGGTTTGGAATCCAAGTGCCATTTTATGTAAGCAACATAAATAGCTATGCATGCCAAAATCCCAAAAGCGAAGAACCGCTTCGATATCTTCATGGCTTCCATTTATCAGATGTTTTGTTTCTTCCCTTTATCAAGTCTTTTATTTCTTGTCCTTCACACAGAACAGGTGGTTCCCACATCACTCCTATATCCAACAGAAAAGAAAAGATATGTTTTATTTTCTAAACCTTCTGAAAGGGTCTATGAGTATGGTGGTTATTTGATAAGGGACTTACAGGAGTAAACTTGACTTGAGCATTAGTTAAATACTTAACAGTTAATTGGTTTAAACCTGTGATAAGAAAGTTGGGCATGATAGCCAAGGCAAGCAGTAACTCACTGCAACAAACAGCCTGGTAAAAAAATTTACACACAGGGAGTGACAGACTACTGGTGAGTAAAAGCATTTATGCCTGCAGCTCCTTCAGGATCTGGAGTAAGACTGAGATATCAGCTACTGTCTTCAGTGCTCAAATCTATCTCAACTAACCCAGGGAAACTTGCAGTTAAATGCTTACATTTATTCCAGTAGGACAATGTAGAACACTGCATTCAAAAATCTGGGATTCGCCTGCGAATCACTTGTAAAACTGGACCTATCAGCAAAACCCCTCTCTTCCATGTTGCTTGTCCTACCTATCAAATGCCTCCATGGCTGCTGGATGCCTACGAGACTGCACGCTACTTTCCCAATGGTTCAGAAGGAACATATGCATCCTCCCTCAGCACGTCATTGAGATCTACAGCTAATTTTAAGACATGAAGCTGCATAAATCTTCTGTTCCTCATTGCTACTGAGGCCTAAGAAGGAACAGACTAAGGAGAGTTCAGAGAAGCTAAATACAGTAACTGAGGAAGGGACCTCAAGAGGTCTCTCATCAAACTCGTGCTGAAAGCATAGGCAGCTACGGGGATCTACCACGTTGCTCAGGGCTATATCCAACTGCATCTTGAAAACCTCCAAGGATGAAGACCCCACAACCTCTCTGGGCAACACAAATCATTTGCGGTTATCTTTATTAGTTCCTGGATGGTGAAGGAGGTCCCAGAGGACAAATAGTCCCAGAAGACAAACTACACAAATGGCCAAGGACAATTTAAAATCAGTGTTTAAAAGGCAAGATGGAAGATCTAAGGAATTAAGAGTGAACCCCCAGTTCCAATACCAGGAAAGAACCCACAGCAAAGCACAACACAAGAAATCTACAAGCACTCATATGACATCATCTAGATGATTAAAAAACAGTTAGCAGTGATTTATGGGGAGCAAATTACATTATATCCTTCCTTTTTTGATAGCATAATGAAGAAGAGAAAGCAAACCAACTGATGAAGGTGACTTAAACAAGGTTTTGACATATATGCAACCTGTTGATGATATGAATTCAGAAGGGGTACAGAAGAGGAATTTAAATTCAAGGTGATTACGGTGTATTGCTAAAAACGGGGAAGACAAAATGTTATAAAAATAGAGGACAGCAAAACCACAGGCACACACACACATAAAGAATAGATCAGTGTAGGGGAAAAGGAACCCTAGGCTGTCATGAAACAGAAATCGGGGAGATGGCATGGCAGAAAAAAATGAAGAATCTTGCTGGCTTCTATCAGC
The DNA here is from genome assembly GCF_000687185.1 of Egretta garzetta. Lineage (NCBI taxonomy): Eukaryota > Metazoa > Chordata > Aves > Pelecaniformes > Ardeidae > Egretta > Egretta garzetta. The sequence goes on from NW_009260136.1 coordinate 465,403, forward strand.
AGGCACAGAGATGGGGGTGGCAATCACTGCAGATACATGGGGCGACTACTCCAATCTTCCTGGTGCCAGAAAGGCCTCAACTGCAGCTACACGAGAGCTAAAACATGCCATGGGAGGAAAGCAGCAGGAACCGGATGATTCTGTGAGGAGACCGAAGTCTCCACGGCGGAAAAGGGGAGACTGGAAGTATGAGGGAGACGGGGGAGCAGCAATCTGCCAGCATCAACCCCCTACCCCCACATTCCTGAAGAGAATGGAGATTAACTCTTCCCTGCCTTTGTCAGGGCGCGCCGAGATCTGCCGCAAGGGAAAAAGCTTTCCCCCTGCGCGGCGGAAGGCGGGCGGAGACCCC
>NW_009260136.1:466097-485701 GCF_000687185.1 Egretta garzetta
CCCGCGCCCCACACGGCTGGTTGCGCAGCAGCCCCTCCCCGCCAAGGCCCATCGGAGCCCCTCAGTGGGGGCGCCCCGGGAAAAATGTGCTTAAAAAAAAGGTTAAATGCCACAAAACCAGACACGTTTGAGGAAAAGGTGTGAGAGAAACAGTCCCGAAGTGAGAGAAAGAGCGGGGAGGAGGTGCGTGGCAGAGGCTGCCCGGCAGAAGGCAGCTGTGGAGCAGGCCAGGGCCTGTGCCAGCTGAGGTAAGAGGCCCTGTAGCCCTGGGATAAGGTCACCAAAGAGGTGGCTGGCAGGACTGCGGGGCACCTTCTGCTCCCCTTGTGAGATCTAGCCCTGGCAAGAACTTTTTACATGCGAGTTTGGTCCAGCTCTGAGGCAGAAAACATTGGTAGATGTGAGCGAAGGATGCCCTTGGGTAGCTGCGCTGGTTTTTTCTCCATGCCTTGTGTTCCTCTAGTGGTTTTTCTGCTTGAGTAACTTCCTTAATGGCTCTTCTTCCACCTAGGTCACTTTGTCTTTCACCAGCTAAAATTACCCCTGCAGCAGCTTGCTGCATCATCCCATCTGGAAGATAGAGGAGAGGCAGTTTGGGAGTGAGGATGCGTAAGCACTCAGCAGCAAACACGAGGCATGAAGAAAAGAGATGGAGACTGAAGTTTGGAAAGCAGATGCAGTGCAGAGGTCTAAGCCATGATGCTGTTGGCTGCATGTAAGAGGCTCAGCATCCTGCCCGTGAACCCTGCTGTCACTCCTGCAGCTCCATGCAGATGCAGGCATCTGTGCTGAGAGACCCCGCAGTAGGAATGAGTCTCCCAGGGTGTTGTTTACTCCAGTAAATGGCTCCCTTGTAGCAGTCTTTAGAAAGTAATTTTACTTTTTTTCCCCAGCCCTGTGGGTAGCAGGCATTGAGGAATTTCAAATGACAGTTACTGTTCAAATCAAACTCCTTGTCTATTGTACTCAGGTAAATGAAACTGAGGAATAGTGTGGCCAGCAGGAGTAGGGAAGTGATCGTGCCCCTGTACTCCGCACTGGTGAGGCCGTACCTCAAATACTGTGCTCAGTTGTGGGCCCCTCACTACAAGAAAGACGTTTGGTTGCTGGCACACGTCCAGAGGAGAGCAACAAAGCTGGTGAGGGGTCTGGAGCACAAGTCTTCTGAGGAGCGGCTGAGGGAACTGGGGTTGTTTAGTTACAACTACCTGAAAGGAGGCTGTAGGGAGGTGGGGGTTGGTCTCTTCTCCCTGGTAACAGGTGATAGGATGAGGGGAAATGGTCTGAAGTTGTGCCAGGGGAGGTTTAGGTTAGACATTAGGGAAAATTTTTTTGCTGAAAGAGTTGTTAAGCATGGAACGGGCTGCCCAGGGAAGTGGTCGAGTCCCCATCCCTGTGGGTATTTAGAAGATGGGCAGACGAGGTGCTTAGGGACATGGTTTAGTGGTGGGATGGCAGGGTTAGGTTAATAGTTGGACTTGATGATCTTGAAGGTCTTTTCCAACCTAAACGATTCTATGATTCTATGATCTTTCCAACTATTTTTCTAACTTGCTTCAATGTTGTTTAATTATACTTCAAAGGAATCATGCTGTAAATGGAGGAATCCTGGAAAGGAAAATTAAGGCACAAAGACTTAAAATCTTCAGAATTTTTGTCTCCCCCTGTGATACGATTGTAGCAGAATCTATATTTAGTTTCTAGCCCTCCTAGTTCGTAAGTGAGACCCTGACACCTAGTGTGGTTTCTCCACAGAAACCTGTCCGAGTCTGCAGGCAGCTTGAAAAACCAACTGAGAGTGCTCTGATAATTCCTGTAGGTGTTCATCCCAAAATTGCTGCTGTAGCACTCCTGTCGGGCACGGCATCTCAGGAGCTCTAAACCCATGAGGAAGAAGATAGACATGAGAACCTCGGCAAAGATGCAGCCTTAATCCTGGGTGTCCTGACTCCTTTATCCTTGGGACTGAGGAGAAGATGACATTTGCAGCTGGGCATGGATGGCTGGTCTTGGTGAGTCTGCAGCATGGCATCACCTTACTATGATGAGATGCTGGCAGATCAAAAATTGTTAGTTTTTATGGTTATTGCTATACCAGCTGCAGCATAGCGATACCTAGTGGCATTGTGAAGGTAAATTCAGTGCAAACAAGCTGGTTTTCAGTTAGCTTTGGCCTGAGTAATCCCTTTTTGGTAAAACAACAAAAAATGGGGATAGGGAGTAGAGATGCTACAAGTTTTGGGCCAGGGAGCTACCCAGGCCTGGAGTTGTCCTTTAAAGTTAAAGACTGGGGAGCCCCATCTCAAATCCTGTGGTTTTCCCTCAGATTTTGGGCTGCTGTGAAAATTCCCACCTTGGAGCCAGTTTCCCAAAACCCTGAACCAGGACTTCAGTCCCTTATGCTTACAAATACACTCTTGTCTGAGCTTGTTACAGAGGGGAGCCTACTACATGAACAGCCTATGTCTTCTTTCAAGTTGCAAGAAAACAGGATTGCTTCTGGAGAGTTACTTAGGTTCAAGGACTACTTGCAGTTTTTTCTTCAAGACAAAAGATTTATGTGCTATCAATATTGTTTTCCTTAGCAATATAATATTTTTCAATCCTAAATGAAAGACGGTCCTCTCACCAATTGCTAGAAGATGCAGTTGAAGAGCCATCAAAACTAGGTGGTCTTTCCCTGTTTCACAAGGGAAGACAGAAGCATGCAGGAAGTGAGGCCCTCATGGAGAAGCAGGCCAGGCCAGCAGAGAGCTGTATTTTATCAGGAACACCATTTCCCCAGGAACAGGGAAAAATAGTACAGCATTTATTTCTCATAGTTGAAATACCTTGCATATATGTTCATAAAGAGTGCTGCAGTTAGGATTAGAGATCCAAAAGAATGGGAATGTAATGCTGTTTGGTTTTTTTTCCTTTCCTCCTGTGAAAAGCATCATTTATGTGCATGGGGAACAGTTCTCAGTCTATTCTTGGAAACCCCCTTGCGCCATCTGGGGACCTGGGAGGGAGTGTAAATGGTTTAAAAGGGTTTGCATTTGTTCCTGAGACTTTCTCGCACACAGTATTGTGGTCATTCCTAGGATTCAGTCAATCCATGTAGACTGAGGTTTATAACAAATTTTCAAGTATGATGTCTACGTATTATATATATTACCTGTATGTGCACGTTTTGATTCATAGCTTGGTGTTTTATATATATCATACCTGAGCTAGAATGCAGGTTATTGGGAACCAGTTATTTGGGAAACGATCTCTGTCACTCCAGTGTTACAAGAACAATTGTGTTGGATGTCTGAATAAGAATTAATAAATAGGGATCAAAGACACATTGTACCAATATGAGAAACTGTATAATTAAAAGGTTATTTCACCAGTTCAGTTATGACTATTGCAAACAGCAACAAGATTATATTATAGATATAAATACAAGGTCAGTATTTTTGGCACAGTGTACCCGTGAACTCTGCATGATTGGTATGTTGTTTTGTGGAAGCCAACATATGTGCAAGTAACAATTGCCAAATTACACAAAATGCTCCATCTCTGCACATCCTCAGAGAGGTACGCAGGAGTTCAACCAGCTGACGTGTGGCCAGCGATAGAATTCGGGCTGTCTTATGTGCACCCGGATGCACATGTGTGGTTTTGAACATCTGACTTCTGAGAGCTGCACAGTTAATTAAGGCTCCATGTGCAGAGCATGTTTCCTTCGGTGCTGACACCCCTGCCCTGCCTGGGGACTGGCTCTTCCAGGCAGCAGCACAGGTTTGGGAAATTCAAAGGGGCGAGGAGTCTGTTCCCAGCTTGTGGCTGGTGCTGGTGCTCTGCATCTCAGTTCCCATCTGTGTCCTGGTTCCCAGATGCTCCCCAGCCGCTTAACTAATAATGCTCTTAATACTATTGCATGTTTAAAGTACGAAAGAGTACCTCAGGTAACTCCCTGGGATATTTCATTTGAAGATTCTGGAGTTCCTCTGCTAACAGCAGTCCAGGAAGCCAGAAGTCCTGCCCCATGGCAGGATGAGCTGGGATTGCCTGAAGAAGAAAAATATTTTGGAAATACTGAGGCAACTAAACCTACAGCTCAAATTCCCATCCAAGATCCATTTTTTACTTCATCTCAAAGAACAGATTATACTAGTATACATCTGTTTTAGCAGAAAAACATGATGTTCATTGAGTGAGTGAAACAGTGAACAGCTTGTTTCCCTATGTATCTGAGTCCCACAACCCATTAATCTCTGTGCTGCAAACCACACACCTGTAGCATTCGCTGTGATCCCCACATCCTCCCTATATCACTGAGCAAGACAGGCAGCTCTGCAGTCCTGTCACTTACTTGAAACCCCACATGGCACCTGCTGTTCTCTGGTGCCCTCCGCTGTGGTTTCTTGTAATTCCTCCCCAAAATTTCTAGCAAGGTAGGATTTGGGACATGTTGTGGCTTCTCTGGAGCTGCATCTGTCCCTGCTCAGAGGGCCATGGTCAAATGTACTAGATAAATGCTGAGTGGTCAAATGTACTAGATAAATGCTGAGTTGTCATTTCCTTTCTTACAGAAAAAGCAAAATAAGGTATTTCTCTATCTCCTCTGGATACCCACCAGTTTTTGACAAACTTGTAGAAATTACACACCTTTGAGACATTTATGTTTCTGGCAGAAACTAGTAACTGGTTCTATAGTTTTGGAGGGGCAGCAGGTGGGCAAAGCAATCACATAAGCCTCCTATTCTGAGGAAATTGGGATCAAAACCTGCCTTTGCCATATTTACATGTAAGCCTTCCACTGACTGCTTTGCTTTTCTAGCTCTGTCTTTGCTTTTCTAATGATGCTCCGATTTCTGTGGTCTGAAGTAATTTGTCTTTTTGTCTTCCAGGATTTTTTTTTCTGAGCTAAAGGCAGTAAGTTCAAACTCTGAAGCACTCTAGAATCGGGCCAGGTAAGTATATTTTGCTCTTGCTCTGCAATATAGTAGGGTGTAATAGATGATCTTAATGGCTTTGCACTGGATTTGTCTAGAATAAATGCTGGATGGGCTCCACTGCAATCGTATCGCAGCGGGTGTCTCCCAGGGGATGTCACTGATGTTTTCATTAGTGATTGTGGCTATAGTATCACAAAACAGAAAAAAATGAGCAGGTCTCTGCTGTTTCTCACTGCTGTTTGCAAGCCATGTGCTCAAATGAGCTGTGACTTTGAAAATGCTGCCTCAATGTGGTCTTTTTGGTGCCTTACAGGCTGAAGTTCTTTGCAAATTTATCATGACCTACATAATTGACCTATATTATGTGTCTATTTGTTAAATAGGTTGCACTAATTAGAAACATGAATGGGGATGGCTTAGCGGTTATTTATTTATACTGAGGTGTGTGCCTGTTGTCTGCAGTGACGTCTGGGAGGATCATTTCCAGATTTTTCCCCTCTGCCCCGTCCATATTTGACCTGTGCCTTGGATTATTGCAATAAAATGTTAATTGATTCTGCTTTCAGAGAAAAAAAAGTTAATTTTTTTTAATTGCTCTTCTAGGCAAGGGGATATATCCTCATGCATGTCTGTATGCAATAAAATTAAGCATGAGGAGAAAATACAGCAAAATTTTCAAGCCCTTGACTTGTAGGGCAGCAAGTAGGACCCAAGTGTGCTTTGCACTTTTGTCATTCTGTTAAGACATATTTCTAGTCTGGGAAACAGCATTACTACACCCTGCTGATATCTGAACATTTTATAATGAATGGGTTTATTTCTCCTTGCACTTGTGCCTCACTTTTGCAGACTGTAGGAACTGTTTGAAATCTAGGGTGACATTGAAATGTGGTGAGTTTAATGGAATTGCACCTGCTCCCAGCAAGTATGAATTTTGCTTTTAATGTTTTAGACTGAAGTCCAAAGCCCAGCTGATTGGCCTCTAGGGGCAGATCTGGATCACGGTTTTAAAACAGATGTCCACTGCTACAAATCCTAGCAGTTGTATTAACAATGCTGTCAGGCGGTTTTCACTGCTGTGTCCTCATTCATACAGACAGGGTGCGCAGAGTGTAATCTAATTAAGGAGAATTCCCCAGATTTTTTTCATGTCTGCTATCAGTGCATTTTTAACTTCTCCAAAATCATTAGAAATGCATCCATCTGTGGGCTGTCAAATAGCACTGTGTTGAATGTTATCCGTAATTCCTTCAAGAAGCTTGTTTTGAAGAAAAAAATGTGTGGGGAAGTAAAGTGAAAACAAAATGCTACCATTTTTAACTGTTCACTATTTCAGGAATTGTTCCCCATGTGTCGTGTTAGGGATGGTTTTCCAGGCAGTCAGAAATGTATGCTCTACTAGTGAGTGTGTGGGCAAAGCATTTGTTCAAATATGTACATCATGTATTAGCTAAACAGGTTGTCAAGGGGTATGGGTTTGTCTAGCTGAATAGACAGCCCGTGCCTTGACCAGGCTTCTGTTAATAAATATTTTTATTGTTTGTCCTAATCTTGGAGTCAGTTGCAAATATTCTGAGGGAGAATAAAGTCCTTTCTCACCTTATCATTCCACCTCCTCTGCAGAAAATTGATCCCAACCTCTTCTACAGAGCTTTTGAGAGCTATTACTGCATAATATATGATGTTAAGGTGCAAAAAAACAGCTTTTGGTAAAAATGCCCTGGTTTTAAAAAACATTTTGTGCATGGTATTTGTAACCTTGAATAATTTAGCTTCAAACTGACTTCTTGAGGTTCCCCTGCTCAAACTAGGGCCAAATTTGAAGTTTGATCCAGTTGATCAAAGCCTTGTCCAGTTGAGTTTTTACTGTCTCCAAGGATGGAGACTCTCTGGGCCCTGTCTCAAGGCTGAACCACCCATAAGGTTTCTGATACCTAATAGGAACTTGCCATGTTCCAGCTTGCACCCATCACTTCTAGCGCTGTCAGTGAAGATCTTTGGAAAGAGCCTGGCCCCGTCTTCTCTTCTTTAGGTAGCTGCAGATAGCAATAAGCTCTCCCTTTTGCCTTCCCTTCTCCAGGTGGAACAAACAAGTGCTGAATGAAGGGGTAGTGGTCTCTTTCCTCTCCTGCTGGCATGGTTCCTCTCCAAGGCATGGTTGGCCTTCTTTGCTGCAAGAGCATGCTGCTGATCCGGGTCAGCTTGGCCCCAGGGGGCTTTTCCATAGAGCTAGCCCTCAGCCTGTCCCCTTGCATGGGGGTTTCTGTCTGTCCTGGGGCAGGACTTGGAATGTGCCTTTGCTGGACCTCTTAAGGCCCCTGTCAGCCCAACTTTTCCAGCCTGTTAGGTCCCTCTGAAGAGCAGCCCTGCCCTCCAGCCTGGTGCAGAGTGCAGACTTGCTGAGAGTACATTGCATCCTATCTTCCAGGTCATTAATGAAGACCTAGATAGTACAGATGTGTGAAAAATGCCCTTAGTAATCAGCTGCCAGTTAGACTGCCAACTACAGGCAGTAGTTGTGGGGTTTGTGCAAATGAACCAAAAAGCTCATCAGTTGCAGAATAGTACTTGAAATACCCTAAAAGGATACATTTCTAAAATTTTCTGAGTGTAGTCTTTGATGAATAGTTTGACCAAGGTTTTCAGGCAGTCATTACCTCAGGTCTTGCTGCAGAAAGCCATTGCAAGGAAGCCTGCTCAGAAGAACATGCAGGTGACCTGTGTGCTGCCACAGAGCCTGGTCTGAAGAGCGCTGCTCAGCCCCGGGCTGATGCTGAGAGCTTGGCTTATGGCAAAGTTTGCGGGAACAGAGAGGGCTCAACATTTTCACACTCTCTTTGAAATTGAAGCCAGGCATTGGAGAGAGTGGGGTGGGAAACAAGGTAACAGCCTTCGTCCTTGTCATTGCGGGCCTGAGGGCTAGGTCTTCTGGTTCAAAGAGCAGACAAAACCCCAAGCTTCACCTTCCTCACACCCCAGTTGTGTTCCTCTAACCAACTTGCGAAGCTGGGATAGTGGGGAAACAGAACCACTGCTGGTGAGTGAGTAGGAAGGGGAAAGAGCAGTGGCTGTGTGGCCCTCTGAGGATGCAGGAGCTGGGACGGTGAAGGGAGAATCTTCAGACCTGTGTCTTGCTGACCTGGCTGCACCAGCCTGCTCCTGCCCCTCAAGCCCTTCTGTCCAGCCCATCAGAGCTACCAGGGAAGCAAAGCACAGCAAACCCGAGGACTTGCCCAGAGGCAGTAGAAGTTGCTTGTATTAGGGACCACAGAGCCCAAGCAGGAGATCTGCAGAGGCCTGCTCAACAAAGGTACTGGTTGGCCTTCTGCAGTCAACGGAGGAAGCCCTTCTCTCAGGCAATTCAGCTGTTTGAAGAGCACAGCATCCCAGAGGGATGGGGGAATCAGGTGCTAAACCTTCCCTTGTGTTCCCAGTGTAAAGGGAAAGAAAAACGCATTTGGGTTAAGCCAGCACCAGCCTGTCTGCCCACTCCTATGAAAACCACTTCACCTCTGGCTTGTCCTCATGAATAACAGGGGTTTGAATTTACCAAGTGAAGTGATCGTCCCCTCCAGCCTGCTATTCATTACTCCAATTAACAATCAGTTGCCTGAAAAATGGGCCAATCTGTTTCTTGGGGAGCCGCATAGAAAATCCACAAGGCAAGCCAATTAGCATACCAGCCCTCACCGTCTAGGGAATTTAATTTAGTTATTTGGTTGATCTAAGTACGGAAATATTGTTGTTTTGTTATGGAGCATATAATGTTTGTTAAATGGCTGAAATCCCCTGAGAGCCATATGCTGCTGATATTCTCTGCGTCCTTCCGAGCTGGCAGAGGCAATAAGGCAAAACTGTTTTGTCCTGCACATGGCCCCTGTATTTTCCTGGCACAACACAGCAGCTGGACACAGGCAGAACAAACCTTCGCCACCCGGGGTGGGCGGGATAGCTTCCCTCCGAAATAGTTGCACACTTGAGCAAGCCCATTGTCTGCCCAGAAAGCATTTCAACCGCCTCTTACCAGGCAGCCGCCGCGTACAAAAAGTACACAGAGCCAGTGTTCGGACAACCTGTCTGCACAGCATATTGTGTGTGGGCAATTAGTTTGCAAATTGCCCATTTGCACATCCGCGCATGAGTTAGTTACATTGCTCCCACAGGATTTATTATTCTTATCATTAATATTAAGGAAGGCCCATGAATAAATAAGGTAATTTCGACAAACGCCTTTCTTCCCACATGCACGCGGTTCTCGCCTCTTCCTTGGAGAGGACAGGCAATGGGTGGGATCCCGGGGAGGAAAAAGGTTGTTCCCAGGGTCGTTGCGTCTGTTTGTTTCTAAGCCTGTGGGTTGATGCTGGTGTAACAGTGGCATGCGTTGTGCAAAACTTTTTGCTCATTTAATAACTTTTTTTTTCTGGTGAAAGAAGATATATGACAGCTATCAGCTTGTATTGCCGTCGCTGGTGCACATGCTCTGTGCTTGGAGATGTGACCCCAATCCTGTAACTGAACTGTTCCTTCATTTCTGGAGAAATCCCATGTTGGGATTTCAACAGCCAAAGAAGTACCAGAGCCACCAATATATTCAGCCTGATTTAACAACATCAGTTTTATTCTGGTCTGAATTTGCTGGAGCTGGTGAAGAGTCATGTCGGAAGGAAAGAAGTCTAACTGAATGGACAATCCTGCTCAGTGTTTGCACTGCGTTTAGTTCTCTAGTTCAAAAACCCAAACTGCAGATCACTGCTACCTAATCAGCAGAAGAAAAATATAGATGATGTGTGGCTCTATCTGTCATACTTGGGCATCTTGGTCAGACATTTCAATTAACCTGTACACGCCAAAGAAAGGGTTAGTGCTCTTACCACCTTCGATAATCTCTGCAGGTGCCTAAGCATTCAGTTATCCAGCTTTGAACATGCTGATATTTCTCCACCATCATGAGTAAGGAGAAGGGCCTTACTGAACAGGGTTTTAGCTCAGCTGCTTACCTTGCATGCTGTGCAGACCCTAATATAACTACTCAGCTCCTGCTGTATCATCACCTTCTGGACCACTGGATTTCAGCCTGTTGTCCAGACCCTTGGCAGTCCAGGGGCTACTGCCATGGATGTGAAACATTACAGAAAAGCAAGTTGTGGCCAGGAGGCGTGAATGTGACACGGACATCTGCATTTCTTCTGGGAAATCTCAGAGGTTGCTGTTGTAGATACTCTGTAGGACTACCTTTAACTTCAAGTAGTTCATTAGGGTAAAGAAAGAAAACTTACTGCTCTGCAAATATCTTTGACAGCTAAAAAGACTTTGAAAAACAGTTATAACAAGAATTTGGTCTTGAATTACTTGACATAGTGGCTGACTTTAGTGAAGGTCTGTGCATTTGCACTAGGTCAGCATTTCATTCCTGTCCAGCCTGGCTCTAGTGGCTTGTTCTCTGACATATAATACTGCTCTGGCACATCTTCCTTCACTACATTCGTTGTTGCCTGTTTATTACAAGAAAAAGACATTAAAAAACCACAGGCAATCCTGTACAGATACACGGTGTCTGATTTTCTGGGGTCCTGTGAGCCTGCAGTTCATAGCTTCCAGTGGGAATTGAGTAGAGTGGGGCACATGTGAAAATCAGACCCATGTCACAGATCTGTGTAATTGGTCTATAGCCAGCAGCGAAGCATCCCAGGTTACTTGGTGTTTTCCCAAACAACTGGTATCTTGCTGAGTGAGGCCAGCAAGGGATGACCAAGGCAGTATGGTTTGCATGCTGGTTTTGCAGTTTTGTAGCACTATTTTTTTCCACTGGACTATTTGGAAGGTAAAATGCAAGGACTCTTCCTTTCCAATTCCAGAATTTGTGAAGGCAAAAGAAGTTGCATGTTTCCTGACCTTCTCCTCCAGAAATTCAACATGTATTTTCTTGCGCACTGATTAGGTGTTACCTATGGCAAATCCCTCTACATCTCTGTCGCTCAGTCCCCAGGGGCCACAAAAAAAAAAAAAAAGAAGAGAAAAATCTATCTCTGCTTCATATCTTTATGACCTAGTTTCTGATAATGTCTTTTCTGGGGGTGAATAATTTTACTGTACCCCATGTACACATGAGACCATATATGAACAGCCAAGTTCATAGTTGGCACAGTTAAGAATAGCCTATTTTTTTGGCTGCTGTAAATAGCATTAGGGAATCCATGGTGAACAATATGTCCTTTTTTCTTATCTGAATTCACCTCACTTTAGAAAGAGAATGTGTTCCAGCTGTGGCATTTTATTCAACCTTTTCTTCAGCTATTTTAGGCACCATCCCAAAGGACCATCTCCAGTTGCCATCTTTTTCCATGGAGATATAAACTTGTGTTTGGCTGTAGCTTTTCTGAAAACAATAATATATGTCTGCAGGTGGTTAAATTTGCCTGCATATCTGACTTGATCCTGTGCTATTTAATGCTCATTTTTTAATCCTCTGTAAATGTGACAAAACCCCAGTAGCATTTAATGTTTCTTTGCAGCCCAGTGGTTAACCAAACTCTACTGGGCTGAGAAAAGGCTGATGTTGATTTGAGGATTTAGCAGCTAAATAGATTGAAAACTAGTCGGTATGGGCACAGCCAATATTGTATAACACTCATTTCTCTTTAAAACAGAACAAAATGAAATTCCTTTGAGAAGCCATAGTGTTATCAACATGCTTACATTCTTTGAGCCAACTTCTAATTCAATGTAAAAGGATCATTTGTCTTTTCTGAAACCATAAAAAGCAGAGGTTCCCTGGTGCTATGTTAGCTCTCCCAAATTCTTTACAAATTAAGCTGTCTATTAGTGTTGGAGAATTTCCCCTTGGAAAGTTAAGGAGTTGGTAATTTCCTGCAGCTATCACCAAAAGATGTGATCACTGTTTCTTTCCTTGTTTAAAACTGCAGAAGTTTGTTGCCTAAAAGAAAGTTGTTCTGAACCATGAATGGCAGCTTAACAAGCAGTGTACTGTAGGAAAACTAGCTAATGAGCAGCAGGTATGTTTGCTCTTGGTAAATGTAGAGACTTCCTTCTTACTTTCTTTGACTCTATTAGTCATGGTCTTTTTCAATGCTGTCTTTCTATTCCTATATGAGTCCTTGCCATTTTTTGCCTGCCAGTCGGTAACCATTGGTGCAACTATTTCATTGGATCTACTACCTACAGTTTAAAGCAATTAATAATGTGATACTATGTCTCATCCCATTAATGGTCCTAAGATTTGAGGAGCTCAGGCTGTGAAAGACCAGGACCCAGCTTTCCTGGCATAGGCCACTACTCTTCAGTCATAACTGTGGTCCCAATGCTTTGGGGAACGAGTAACTGCTGCATTTTATTAGACACGCAACTGAAATAATAATCGGATAAAAGGATCATTTATTATCAAATGATTATGGAGCTGCATTATGCGATTTCTTATCTTTTCTTTCAAAATCTCTGCATTTCAAACCAGCTTGCTCTTTTACTCTGTGCCATTAACAATTTGGTATTACACAGGAGTATATTTCACATGGAAAATGCTGTGGAATATGGATTATGATATCAGGAAATAAATAAAAATTTCTGAAGTTGGCCTTGGCTCTGCTGGTGGTAATCATGACATTGTTTGTCCTTAAGCTACAGTAGGGGATTGGATTCTTAAAAACTGAATAGGGAAAAATGCTTTTAGAGTGATTTCTTTACAATAAAAACATGATAGTCTTAAAGCTAACTGATAATCTTTGTGAGTCCATTCCACGTGAAGCAGGGGAGCAGCCAGATTCCCAGCTGAGGTAAGTCAACATAGTCCCATTAGCTGACAAAGCTGGGTCAGTCCACAGCAGCTGAGGATCCAGCCCCGTGACTTCGAAAGAATCATGGTCTTGCTAGCAAAACCAGGGAAAAGACTATAACAGGATTTTGTGAGGGCAAATAATATTAGAGAGCAAATAAGATGGGCTGGGGATGAAACAGGGTGGCTGTTTCATTTGTCATTTACTGAGATTTTTTTTATTGGAATGTGCACCAATGTGGGCAAGTTGTCTTGTAGAGCCTCTCAGGAATGTTAACCTTTTTTGGTACTGTTTAGTATCTGTCACTGTAGTGGAGTTAGACTCATGAATAGTACACCTTTAATAACAAAACTCCTGAGTTAATCTCCTTTGGAAGTCTGCATGGCATTACTAGCTATAATCTAACCCTTCGAGGTTATTGTAGATGCACTTATATGCATAAAACCTTCTTTGGGAGAATTAGGTATTTTCTCATTATGCACACTAATAGCTTTTCACTGAATATCACCAAATTTCCATGAAAATCTGTTTGATTTTCACTGGCAAGTTGCAGAGTTTACCCAGTTTATAAAAGAGGATCTCAAGAATTGTCTCTAATAAGTTGTCCTCTAGCTACCTCTGAATTATACAGGTGAGATACTCTCTGATGAACTGATGATAAATGAAAGCAGTTTGCCTTTGGAGCAGGCAGATGCAGGATATGTGTGGGGAAGGAAATGCTGAAGCAGATGAGTCCCTGCTGCATGTGAAGCCATTTCAGGACAAAGGCTTGGTGGTTGAAGCATCCACCAATCTCTGTTCCTTGCTCTGCTCGCAGGATCTCATTGCCATGTGTCCTGGGAAAATGTGCAGCCACTCGGGCTGACCATTGACCAGCTGCTTAGAATGTTTTAAGGGTTGCAAGGTTGCACATAGACACTTAAAGTCTGAGCCCCAGGCAGCTAAAGCCCGTACTGGATCTGGTCTTTAACCTCTGTGTCTCAGTTCCTTTGGGGAAAATAATGCTCCATTCTCTGCCCTTGTATGTCCAGGTTTAGCAAAATCTTTGGGAAAGGGACCTTCTCTTTCTTTGCTTGCCATGCTAATAACTGCAGCAAAGAGACTGGAGTGACCATGGCAAGAGGAGCTGCTATTGCATCGCTAGCAGCAGCAGGCATGTCCTGCCAAGGAGGTGACCCCTCATTGTGCCACAGATCCCTTACTGATCTTGTCCCCATTTGAGACATTCAGAAATGCATGGGCAGCGGGGCTGTCTGGGCACTGAGTGCCTGGGCGCCTGTCCCTTGCCTTGGGAGGCAGGCGCTGAGCACTGCCAGCTACCTCACACTCGTCGCGAGGTGGATCAGGGAAATCAGGTCACAGCAGAGATGGGCTGCAGCTTTGCCATCTGCAGAAGAGTTTGAGAGAGTCTGACATGCTGGGTCAGTGGCAGGTGTCCAAGGTGCTGGGAGTATTGGAGACTCTTGTCCCTCCTGGGTTATGAAGGACAAGGAGGACTCTGCTGGCAGGTGATGTCTCCAGGGTCTGGACTGGCAATCCAGTCTGCAGGGTCTCACCTGCACCGAGCTGCAAACCAATGTTGGTCTTTGTGCTCCCCAAATACCATATTGCTGGGATATTTGTATTTATAGAAACCTTTCTTGAGACCACAGCTGAGATGTGATTACGTGCCAAACTCTGAAACGCAGCAAGTGAAACGAGCTGGTACGTCCCCATTTCTCACCATGGCTCGAGCATGGCTGTGGAGGAGAAACAAGGTGGAAGGTGATACAGTGTTTAGTACAGTGAGCTCTTTGATGGCCGTGCTGTGAAAAATGGTCTCTGCTCCAAGGTGCAGGTACACAGGACAGACCTGGAAGGGGTATTCCCTCCACGTCCTAGAGAGACGAGTTGTCCAAGGGCTCACTGAGAGCTCATGGACAAGCTGGAAATCAAATTGAAGCCTCTCAAGTGCTTGAGACAAGTCGCCTCCACCTTCCCTTTCTAACTAGCTCATCTTAGGTCTTGTGTGCCTTTTGGCTTGGGCAGCTGCCCAACACTGGAGAAGTCCCAGGCTGATCTATGATACTCTTGACTTTGGTTTTGCTTTGGTTTTCAGCCACGGCTTTTGCTTTTCGTCGTTCAATGAGGCTTGGCTTGAAGAGGAGCTGAAATGCCATCACATGCTCTGCACCTTGTGAGAGGAAATGCACAGCCTGCCTTTGAATAATCAGGGAAAGCCATCAAAAGGGTTAAACACTTTATTTAGATGGCTTTGTTTGTTACGTGTATGCTTTGCTTGTTCTGAGAATTAACGGAAGATAAGCTAAAAGTTCATTTATAAGAGTATTAAAGGATAATTATGATGGAGTAAATGCAGCAGGTCAAAAGGCATTATGATGAACAGAATCATAATATAGGGCTTGGGAAAATAAGCTAAAATGTGCAATGCCTAACATCACTCACTGAACGCTATGGAAAGTGTACTTCTTCGGGTTTTTTCCCTGCTTCTTCATTCCCAGTCTAAATGAAAGTTGTGTCCATCAGCACTCTGCTGTTCATGCACGAACATCATAATGATAATCAATTGCAGTAACTTAAATTAAACTTTTGGGCAGGCATAAATATGTGACCTTTTAATATCAACAAAATGATAAAAAAGATTTGGTAGGAAATCTGTTTCAATCAGATTAGAGGAGAAGTGGGTAAAGCTGATTACAAGCCCGCTAAACACAGTATTTGGGCAGTATTTGTTCAGAAACAATAGCGTTAATTCTACTTTAACAAGTATTATCTGGAAAATCAATAATTAATGGGAACCCATTATCAACTTGTAATTTAGCACAGAGATTAAGTTGGGGGAGAAGTGAAAGCGAGTGGGCAACCTGCTTTTACTTGACCTGTCAGGCTGGTGGATTAGCAAGTGACAGCAGGTTTCATATTTTTTTAAAAGAGAGGTGGTAGAAATAAGTCAATTTGGGCCACTTGCTGTTTGGCACCACTTTGCCCTCCTGCTTCCTCGTGCTTTGCAGAAGAGCTGCCTTGCTCAGCCAGGTCACTGCAGCCTGGAGGCAATGTCTTTGGTGGCGCTTGGTCCTGGGACAAGGGGGGACATTGCCCCCCAATCCACAGGGTCCACGAGAAGGGTGAACAGAGGGAACAGAGGCAGGCAGAAGGGTACTGTTCGTGGATGGTGTGAATAGGTGCGGTCACACCATCTTGGCTTGGCTTCCCAAGGGGGCATCCCCCTCCTTAACATCTTTCTGTCCCTCCCAACTTGCCAAAGTGCCCCCTACCATGTTTTCTCCTTGACTGACAGGACTCGTAGTGACATGTGTGAATGCATGTGAACGTCCAGATTTTCCCTAGCCGGCTCTTCCCTTCCCCCCACCATATCAGCTGTGTTTGGAGAAACAACCTTATTTGTCCTCTGTGCTGTGTTGGGACTCAGATGTCGCGTGTGCGGGTGTGGGTCAGACGTGGTGCGCACGCGACTTGTCACTGGAGTAGGTCATTGCAACAGATGCCAAACAGATAATGGTTTTGCGAAGACAACATCCTTCCAGAGGATACAGATGTTCTGATCAAGAATCTGTGTGTATGTGTGCGCGCGCAACGTGTGCGTCTCTCTGGGTATCTCTGTGTGTGTTTGCTGAGGCCAGAGCAGGCTTTTTAAGAGGAGCATCTCTGTTCGCAAAATTTCAGGTGGACAGCAGTGAGCCACCGTTTCCACCTCACTCTGTTTTCCCAGAGTCAAGTTACCTACCTGGTTTCGGGCAGAGCAGGATGCAGTTTGTGGGCTGTAGTGGTTTAGCAGAATAAGGGAGTAAAAGGAGATGGGTTGGGGACACTGGAAAGCAAGTAAGCCAGGGCTAGAGGGCTTGTGGAGCCCTCGGTGCAGCTGGACCTGGCTATGTAGACACCCATGATTGGGATGTTCTTTGCCTTGCTCAAAGGCAATGGTCAAAAATGAGATCAAGGAAGCCCCTGCTGACTCAAACGATGGATAGAAGAGAGGCAAGTGTGCAAAGACATCTCACCTCTTTTAGCAGAGCAGTGGATAGAGCTGGAAATAGTGACATCTTGGGCTGACCTCACGTTTCCCACCAAACCTGCCTTCACTATTGGTGTGGGTGAAGGACACCATGACAGGATGAGAAGCCCAAGAGCTGTACTTGTCTCTCTGCTTCTACTGGCCGCATCCTCCATCTTTGAGTTGCAATGGCAGTCGGTCTGGTCCTTACGGGGTGACTGAAAGGGTGATGTCCAGACATTGGCTGGACATAGGCTGGCCCTGGGGCACGGTGTGCAGGCTGAGTTGTGATGGGGGCTTCTTGACAGTCAGCAAGGCGGGATGCTCTCAGCAAAGGGAACAGATTGAAGGCAGATTGTGTGGGTGAAGCAGCACCGTGCTACACAGCTAGGGAGTGGCTTCTGAAATGGCATTTAATCATTCAACATTAACACAAGACATCTGTCACCATCCTCAGCAGTGATGGGGCTACACAGCAAAACAATATGTTCCGGCACTCCTAATCACTGGAAAAACACTACTTTTTGCAGAGAGTTCTTTTAGTGCCCGGCACAAATCCTTCTATTTTATTATAGCAATCCCAGCCAAATCCTCCAATAAATGGAGTTTTTATTAATGTGCAGCTGTTAAATGAGAAAAAATAAAACTCAGAAATCAAAATGAATCCCTGAATAATCAGGCTGATCCCAGGCAGTAAGAACAAGCAGGCCCACCACATACTTACAGCTTTTTGGTATTATTTAAAAATATGGTCAGGGCTTTTCTTTCCCCCTCTGGTTTTTTACACAGACCTCATTAGGTTTTGCTCAGAAAGATCAGAGCCACTTTTGTGAGCTGGAAACACAACAAGGAGGAGTGAGAGGTGCTGGGATGAGGGTCACATCCAGTGTGTGTGCCTGATATTTGCCTGCTGCCACAGTCAGGAATTTTCTCTGGACGGGGAGGAGAGTGGCAGGGTGACATCATGCCCAGGGCAGCTGAGGTCCGGCTTTGCTTCTGAGCAAAAGTGAACAGAAGAGAGTGTTGAAAAGAGAGGGTGGAAAGAGATGAGTGACAAAAGCCCTCCGACTGTTGCAGCTTGCATCAGAAGGACAGGGCAGTTTGCTTTAACCAGTCACAGTTTGGGGCTCTTTGCCTTGAACTGGAGCTTGCCAGGTGAAATGTCATTCCCTGATGTGTCATTCTGCAGTTAAAAAGGAAAGAAAAGTGATCCCATGACGATGTGGTGGGTGAGGCAGGTGCTGGGAAGAGCCTGCCCTGGATTTAGCCCCAGGTTCTTTCCCCATGCACAGGTCCTGGCCTGCCGAAGCATCTGCAACCCCTGTGTCATGAGTGGAGAGGCCTGCCATGAAGGGAAAAAATCTCCTTCCTTTATGCTCGCTATTGCTGCTGGGAGGCCTGCTCCAACTCTGCTATACCCACAGCACAGCCACGCGACTGCACGGGTGCTGGAAGCTGGACTAAACCAGGTCCCAGGCTACAGTCCAGCTGGCAATAAAACGACCATCAGGAGCTGTTTCCTGATGGCTCCAGCCCAAAGGAGAGTGCTGAGTGAGCAGAGGCATAGGAGACCTGCTGGAGCTGCCATCAGATGCATGCACATGTTTCCAGGTAGCTGAGACCTCGGGCAGCCCTGTGGGGGCCCTCCTAGAGCTAAGCCTCTGATGGGAAGGCAGAGCCAGCCCAGGCAGCTCCCCCAGAGCTGAGAGGGCTGTTGTCCTGCCCGAGGTACCCAGAGCTCAGCTGTGGCTATCAGGACAGTGCCTGTCACTGACAGTCACACCCTCGTCACCCAAGGGTGCTGCCTGGTGAATGCAAGGCAGGAGGGAATGCCCTGAGCAGATAGCACCCTGCCCATGAAATGGCATGACCACCTCCACTATTCATTCTGATTAAATTAGAGCCAAAGTAAAGCCCTAATTCTTCTGATTAAAGCTTAGAAGTTAAGCTCTTTGGACAGGATGCGTGCCCTGTGCTCTCCTAAACCACTTTGTCCACTTTATGGCAAGACACTAATAATACACTTCTACGTGTTTCTTCGCAGACATACATGATGCCCGGTCCATAGGATGTATGATGTTCCTGGGACATCCCACCGCTTCTGTCTGAATAGTGGTATTTATATGTGGTCACCTGGCAATTTTCAGAAGTGGGGAAGTAGGAGGAACTTCTCCAAGCAAAGCAGAGGTCCAGGTCTGACAGGGTTCAGCCTTTAGATGGCTTGGGCTTTTCTCAGAGGAATTGCCCTAGGAAAGATGCCCCACCCCAGGCATCCATTGGCGTGTTACCCAAATGCTCTCTTACATCAGGTGCTCTACAAGCATGGGGTCAGCCTGCAGTCACAGCCCTACTGGGGATGGATAAAAGGCAACTAAAGCTACAGTGATGACTTAGGATGTCAGGGACAGAAGCAGATTTAATTGTCCCTGGTTTAGCCTCAATGAATAGGTGTTTTACCCCAGGGTAGCTCTGTTACCAAGCTTTGCTTGAGTGCTCTGTACGCTGCTTTTCTGCTCTGCAGGACTTTCTGAGGATGCGGGATGGGATCGTGTGTGAGGCTTGCCTGCATTGCACTTACCTTTAAGGAAGAGCTCCTGGAAACAGCTGAGAAGCCTGTCCCTGAGTGAGACCTGGGCTGTGATTTCAGCAGGGGCTGGAGGCACAGCCTTAGGGCCCCATCCTCTATATACGTCCAGATTCTTGCAGGGAAACTGGGAAACTTCTGCCTCTAACATCTTGCACGGGGAAACTCTCCCATCCCTCTTCTGCGCCATGGGCAGAGGCACAGCCTGGTATTGTTTGTCACAGATCAATGCATTTACCCATGTGGAAAAATGTCATTACCACCAGGGCTTGGCTTTTCTTTCCCCTTGAACC
>NW_009260136.1:485883-490976 GCF_000687185.1 Egretta garzetta
TCCCCCTTGACCCGCTCCCGCTGTGCTGGTGAGGGGCTGGCTAATTGCCTCTTTTCTCAGGTTGCCCCTGGGGATGGCTGCCCTGAAGCCTGCCGCACACTCCCACTGGCCACAGTTCATCCGGCACTCTCAGGGCTTCCCCCAGCCCAAACATCTCCTTTGCCAAACAAATGAACACTCAGACACCATGTGGGGCCACAGGGATCTTCGTTACGTCTCCCCTCATGCCTAAAGAAACAAAGTGTGGGGGCGTCACTTAAAAAGAGAGGGAAAGATAGGCCATGGGCTCCCAGCTAGGAGGGGAGACACAGGTAACCCACTCGCCTGTGCTCCAGACCGTTACAGTGCCAGGATGGCCAACAAAAGAAATGGCAAGCAGGGTAGGACGCCCTCAATGGTGTGTCCCCTCCTCGGTGGGCTGCATCCATCCCCAAAGATGCTCTGCTGGACCAGGGCAGCGAGCACCCCAAAATGGGGCCAGTGCAGTCCTGCCCTGGGCCAGGTAGGGCGACAAGAGCAGAGGGAAGGGTATTCCCCAGGGTTTCTGCAGCCTCGAGTTCACCTCCCAGGAGGCTGGAGGGCACTTTGGCTGGCTGAGCACTGTGGGAGCCACAAAGGAGGGTGAGCAGGGAGGATGCTGAAGGAGACCAGTAACAAGGCATCTCTCCCCCAGTGAAGCTGGAACCTTTCTAGGTACCAAGCAAAAGGAAACAAGAGCCTTTGCTGCCATTTCCAAACAGGAAGGAAATACGTTTATTCCACCTTCAAAATCCAGCAAAACCTCAAACCGAAAGGAAAGACTGCAGGCAATGATGCCACAAGGGAGAGGTTTACTTCTTCCTCTTAATCCTTTTCCTCCCCCTTTTTTCCCAGACTGTGACAATGCCAATAATATAAGTCCTTATTTGAGGTGATTAAGTAACTGTTCATTGTTGGCAACATTCAGTCTGTTCATTTTGGACAATATGTTCCCTTTTGGCATCAAGGTCCACCTTGATTGTGTTGGAGGAACCATGTCAAAGCAAAGACGAGGAGCTGATAAGAAAGCTGGAAAGCCTTTTGTGCTAGAATCTGTCCTTTATTATAAGAAAAATTAATCCCACCAGAAAATTTTACACATTTTACAACTAGTTGCTGCCAGTGAAGGAGTTGAAGAGAAAAGAAGAGAAAAAGATGGCTCAAGAGTGACATTGGTGAGAGCAGGGCTGAGCTATGGCAGGAGAAGCAAGAGGGGGAAGTCCATGCATGTTGAAAGGTGCTCTTTCTGCAACTGAAAAAAAACTTGCAGAATGCAGTGTCAGAGCACAGAAAATGTGTCCCTGATAGCGTGGAGGGAGGCTGGGCATGAAGAGCTCTCCTTCAGGGTCAACTAAAATGGGTGCAATGAGCTACGGGAACCCTACCTCTTACACCTGTATTTCTAACACCAAATAACGTGATTGCCTGCAAAGGTGAGATGGCCAAGCACATGTGCCTCTACTCATAGAAGAAGGAGGATCCATGCACAGGGATATATTTGATGTTATTTTTCTGTTAGTTCTATAGGTGCTTTAGGTGGTCTGTTTGGGAAAGGATATCTTCAGTAAAGGGTCATTTGCTTGTGTAATGCCAGGTGGGCTCTGAGAGATGTGTCAGTCTCTTTAGCTAAAAGACCTGAGTTTGTCTCTTGGGAATCGAGTCCTTGATTAGTGGTGGGGTGGGGGCTGTGAAATTCATGAATGAATGATCTGCTCTGTCTGAAAAGAACTGGAGACATTACATGGTGCTGGGAAGCCAGCCAGAATGCTCCAAAATCTCCTGGCCTTTCTGCCAGTGCCATCTCCCCCTCAGCTGCAGAGAGGAGAGAGCTGGGAAGGCCCAGGGTAACGCTTGTCACAGCAGACCCAGGGCCATGTTGCAAACCCAGGCCAGTGCTGAGAATGGGACCTGGGCCTCTTCTCACAGCCGAAACTTTTGAATTCACCTTCAAGCAGAGGTGCTGCGTTTCGGCACCTGTTTGCATTCAGGGGAACTGATCTAGAAAGCGGTATTAAAGGGAAGAGTGAGAGTATCCTCCTGTGCGTGTGGTGTCCCCTGCTTTAATTAGGTTAGCTTCTTTCATGGCAAGTGTTGTCATACTGAGCTGAAAAATCAATACCATATGGCACAGCACTCAGATAGCAAACTTGGAGATTAATTAAAGGAGAAGTAATTCTGTCAGGTCTCATAGCATAGTGCCTACAATTAGGCATGGCTGAACTGGTTTGGAAATGCAAAGGCCAGGCAACACCTTCACCCAGAGCTGGACTCTCCACCACTTTGGGGTCAGGATAAAGTGAAGTCCTCCTTTCTCTACTCTCAATGGAGATATGTTAGAAATATTTAAATCAGTTTCACATCTTTTCCTGGATTTCCCTGTGCCGCAGGGCCAGACACTTGCTTCCAGCTTGTTGCAGTTCAGGGCGGAGAGGTGCGAAGGGATGCGTTTGTTCCAGGAGGCTTCCGCTTGGTGAGGTGCTGGGTATGAACATGGAGAAGGTGCTGCCTGGGGGCTCACCATGCTTCTGGGCTGGGAAAGCCATGGGAGGCAGCAGAAAGAAAAAAATGCAGAGAGGTTCAGATGTTGTGACAATGAGCACTGGACAGGCTCTTAGGGAAAGGGAGGGGTGGCTTGGAGGCTTGGTGGGTAGAGGTGTCTGGGATGTGGAGAAGAAAATCAACCTTCAAGTCAGCAGGGAAACAGCCAGTTTTCACAAGGATCATTTGCAGCCCAGGCACTTCTCCATCACTCCTTCACCTCCTGGGACCCGTCGCTTCTGAACCAATCCAGCTGTCCCTGAGCTTTTCCAACCCCCCTTGCAGTTACAAGCTGTAGCTGTGGCTCTCAGGGGGGTGAGGCATGGCCTATCCCCCAGCATGTTGCTGGGTATCTGAGGGCCATCCAGGTCAGGAGACTGGAGTCCTGGAGCCAAGCCTGGATTTCCCATGGAAGCAACTTGTGTGTCTGCTGCACCTGGGATATTTTATGATGTTACACCCAGAGTGTGTGCAGAGTAGCAGCAGTGCCCGTGGCACCTGGATAACACGCCTGCACTCAGATCCAGCAAGATTTGGCTCCCAGCTCGTCCCCTGTCCTGCTGCTTGGCCATGGGCAGGTCCCTTCCCTTTCTCCTGCCTGCTCCTTGTAGCGCACAGGGCAGCTGCCCATCACTGCTGACATCCTCCAGGCTAAAGCATGGCATATCTAGATGGCAAATGCTGAAACTGTGGATGACAGTGGAGATATTCTGAAAGACATTTCTGGGCTTTAACTTATTTTAGCTTACTTTCTTGTCATGCCATTATCTGATTGAAGGCCAAACATCTGAATGAAGAAACTGGCTGACTATCTTCCAGTCTGGAAGCTGAGAATCTAGATTCAGTTCAAAACCCACTAAGTTCAGTAAAAAAATCTTCCGAGGGTTTCACTGTCCTTGGGTCAAGACCTTCATGGGACCAAAAACTTCTCTGCTCACACAAATGTAAAAGAAACCTTTTACCACCACAAGAGGTGGTGCTCAAATGCTGGTTTTCCATTTAAAAAAAAAAAAGGAGGGAAGAAATCTGATTCCATTGCTTGGGAAGTTTCATTTCCAGGGCATGTACCAGAGTGGGACAATGTCTACCCCTCTGTTGGGAGATGCTGATTTAATGAATGTGGCAGCTATTGTGTGTGCCTGGGAGCCTCACAGCCGTTTTTCTTCTGCTGATATTTTCTTTTCTTTTCTGCTTTAATGAGTGTTTCTCTAATTGACTTGATGATTTCTGTTTAATTAGCACATTTTGGAGGAATGATCAAAAAATAATAAGATAAAGTAATCGGACAAGCATAGTGCAGAGGAATAATAGCTCCTTTGTGGGGCTAATTGGAGTGGACAGTCCATCGGCTAGTTTGGTGCTCCTCACAGTTGGATATTCCCAGCCTAGCTGTGCCGTGTGCCCAGGACTTCCAAGCACCCATATAGACCCAGCTCCGGTAGTCATTTCAATTAGCTTTAATGAGCTGTGAATGACCAGGGAGAACCGAGCCTGGACCTGCAGTGTTTTGCTGTTGCCCAGATTTTGCAGAAGGCTGCAGAAGTGAGCAGGGTTTGCTCAGGACCTACAGCAGGTGCAGGGCCCTGGGTACCACCAGGCAGAGCATGCCCAGGGAAGGCTGTGTCCAGGCTCGCACACCCTGTACAGGACAGTAGGTGGTTGCCCACAGGGATGTGAGATAGGCAGGTAAATGGGACTAGAAAATAACAATGAAGTGGAGTGGAAGCGAAAAGCACCAGCTGAAGGAGCAGCCAGAAATCAGAGCCACAGCTATTGTGCCTGCTCCGCCTGCGTTTCTTCCCAAACGCCCCAACCCTCATGTTCCCATATATCACCTAAAGGTTTACACCTCTGGGACAAGCCCCAGTCTCCTCCCTAGGAGCAGGGACAGGGCTTCCCATGGGCTACATCACATATAGCTCCTGGAGATACACAGGGTGAGCTCCACTTGCTTACCGATTGCCAGTCATGCCTCCAGTCGCAGTTGTAGGTGTAGCACCTTGATGATCATTTGTTTGCCCTGTGTTTGGCTAGGAATTAATTAGGAGATGGGCTCCAGGCTGCTGTGACAGCTGTCTGTGTGCGGCATTTCCCAGCAGTTTGATTAAATCTGCGACACTCCAGATGTGAGAGCCCTGTGCATCAGCACATGGTTTGCTCTTAAACTCCACTTAAACCATGACTGCTCTTCTGGTTTTAATCAAAGGCAAATGCCTTAAGACAGAAATCTGTGCAGAGGAATTAGTAGGGATGTCTCTGGGGCACGCGGCATGGGACATGGAAGGGGACCCCCCCTCTGGTGCCAAATTAGGGCTGCCAATGCACTTGTAGTAAGCTTGGCTGGCAATGCTACAGCACTAAGCAGGTAGCGTGCATGGCCAGCTGTGGCTGCACTCACCCTGAAAACCCTTTGCTTCACCCACATAAACTTGAGCTAGAAATGAAATGCTTTCCGTAGCCCAGCAGCGCTGGGAGTGCAGATTTCCCCGTTCATTTAACCTGGCCATGCCACCAGCCCCAGCAAATCCCCCCCCCCC
>NW_009260136.1:491126-494140 GCF_000687185.1 Egretta garzetta
GAAACCCCTCCCCCCCCCCACAACCACCCCCCCCCCAAAAAAGCAGAATATTTGGCCATCTACTCCTAAATGGCCAGGAGTGCACGTATAACCCACCACTCAGCCCTGGCTGCAGCCTGAGACAAGTCCCATCGCAAGGAGGAAGCCCACCTGTAACTCAGAGGTGGGGATTTAGTCTTGCGAAATATGGATATGCCTCACTGTGACTCTTTGCTGCCTTCTCCCCTAGTGATGGGCTATTTCTCAGTTCCTTTTCATCCATGTGTCAGAGGGAACGTTTTCACAACAGCCATCACTTCCCCTTGTCCCAGTAGGACACGGAGGAGGTGGAAGAAAAGCCTTTTTCTTTCTGTCCATGCTTACTGAGGCAGGGACCTTCCCCCCAGGCTCCCACCCTTGCCAAATTGCCTGTGTTGCTGTCGGCTGGCTGCTCGCCCTGCTGCGCTCCACTGCTGGGCCACCTTACAGTCACACAAGGTCCACCATGGCCACCAGCCAGCCAGCTGAGCTTGCCCTGCAGAGCAGGCACCCAAGGTCTGTGGCTTTGACATCATTCCTGGGGACCAGACTCCAACCTCTCCCCCACGCTGGGTTGCCAGGAGCTGATGCAGGTGCGTGGCATGGAGTATGCGGAGAGCACCGGGCTGTGACTGCTGTTGCGGCTCCAACGGGTGGGTGTATGGCAGGAGCTGGGCTTTTGGAGAGGGGTTCTCTGTCCAGCCTGAAGCATGGGAGCCTCCTCAACCCTGAGCTGCCTGAAACTGTCAGATGGTCCTTTATTATTGACCTGATTCATATCTAAACCAGGGAGGTGAAAGCTGTCTTATCCCATTACTAATCCCCTAAACCAGGCCCTACCAATACGTTCTCTTTGCTTCCCCCTCCTTGTCGCTAGAGGGGTTTCCCTGAGTTTCATGTCCCTGCAAAGACAGGGGCCCCAAAAACCCACCGGCCACTGGCTCAGGAGCCATCATTGGCCAAGTAGGGTCTGCCAAAATGTTGAAGGTATCTGTAATCCCCCAAGGACTTGCAAGGCTTGTCCCTGGTGTCTGAAAGGGACAGCCCCAGGCACCCATCCCATCCATGTGCCATCACGATGCCATCCCGTAGGGTGCTGCAGGGTGCGGTGGGTGCCTGACATGGTGCTGGAGCAGCCACAGGGAGGAGGGGACACCTCAGGGGCTGTCCCACCTCGCTGTGCCCCCAGTCCTGCAAAATGCCATGGGGAGTAGAGTGCAGGGCATGGGGGTGCTCCACCATCAGCTGCGGGCAGCAACCACCCCTGGGTGGGTGCAGACATGGATCTGCACTGGGGCCGGGGTGCTGTGCCCTCCACCCACCGTGGCTGGAGCCCTCGTGGAGGGGCTAGGTGCTGGGGCACCCCGGCGCTGCCAGGCTGGCTGGCACAGGCTCTCTGCTCGGGGGGGGGGGAACCCCAGGGAAATTAGAGCAAGGGGCGATGTTTGATGTTCTGCTCTTTAAGCGATTAATAATCTTTCAGCGTCAGAGAATCAGCTGAAAATCTTCCCTTGAAAATAATGAGCAGAGAAACATTTACTGATTAGTCTAATCCCAGCTAATCCTATCTGATGAGCATATATCAAGATATCCTTTAACTGATTTATTGTCCAAAGGACCTGTGGAGATGCCCCTCTCCACCACGGCCGGGGGAGCCAGCAGTGGCAGCAGCCATGTCCCCCCACCCTGTCCCACAGCCCTGTCCCCCCATGGCATCACCACGGCTGCCCTCCGCCCCGGGCAGCGGCACCGTATCCAGGCCACCTCGCCAGCATGGGGAGATCTAATCGCTATTTCCATTTCTGCATCTATCGGCTTTCTCTTGGGTTTGAGCTTTTATGTTTCATAAACTGATTAGGAGCAATTATACGCACTTTATCCCTAAACTTTCCAAATGCCTAGGCCATATGCATATTTAAGGCTTCATCATCTCTCCCAACAGCTCAGCCTGAACATAAACTGCTGAAATCAAGCTGATTCTGGGACAACGTCAAAAATTAGGGTTTTATCCACTAATATCTGCTCGGACAGGAAATTTGTTGTGGGTGGTGGCCGGATTATGGCTTCTAATTACTGTGGCAGATCCTCCCTGCCTAGCAGTGAAAGTCTCCAATTCCAGCAAAACTGCAGCAAAACCACTCTGAAGAAGTGAAGGTGCTCAAGGGGGCCCTGGGGTGCCCTGTCCCCAGGTGGGGGGTGGCCCTGGGTGGGGATGCCCTGAGCACCCATGCATCCTGAGCACATGAGTAAGTGGCTTCGGGAGAGTGACACACACACATACCCCTGCCCGCTCCCCTGAGGCCCGTTTGCCTTTCTTGGTGCGAAGCGTGATGGGCCAGAGGGTGTCCCCCCCCCGCCAGCCCCCAGCGCCGGCCACGGCAATTATCCTAAATGAAAGTTATTGTTCTGCTAATCCCGGGAACAGCTTGCGAGGGGAGATTTGGGTCTTTCTTTAATAATGCAAAGTTAATGCGGAGTCCCCTTGTAATTATCTTTATCAGAAGGACCCTCGGTTAATCTGACCGTCCAGCGAAGGCCCGGATCAGGCGGCCCGTGTAAGCCGGTTGTAAATCATTTCCATCAACAGATGAAGGGAAGGGGGGAAAAATTGCAGCCCAGGTGCAAGAATCTGGGAGCAAAAGGGAGCATGGAGGCAAGGCACTTCAAGGTGGCCCCGGCCCCAGTGGCGGGACACCTAGGGGTCAGGGAGGGTCCTGCCCTTGGCCCCCCACCATCCCGGTCCCCGGGGTGCTGAGCAGAGGGATAGAGCAGCCTGGTGGGATGCCCTGCCTGGGGTGCGGAGCTGAAGGGCGACGGGGTGGGATGGGGGTACTGGGGAGGGCACTGCAGGGCCCTGGAAGAGGGGACATGGGGACATGGCGGGGGGGTCCCTGGGAGAAGACACAAGGAGGATGTGAGGAGGATGTGATAGGTGAGCTGGGCGGTCGGGACCGGGGGCTGAGGGGGGCTGAGGGGGCCCTGGGGAGGGACTGAGG
>NW_009260136.1:494953-495495 GCF_000687185.1 Egretta garzetta
CCGCGGCCCTGATGCCGCCGGCTGCTGTGGGAGGGGACCCCTGCCCTGGGCCTGCTACCCGCGGGCAGCTGGAGCCGTGTTTTGGGAGCTGGGTTTGGTGCCCCTTGCTCCCCACGGGAACGTGACTCTTCCCCTCCCGCATGCTGTCGGCAGATGAGGACAGCTTGTCCGGGGACGCCGGCGACCCGAAGATGTCCACCTCCCAGGTCAAGAGGAAGAAACGCCGGCACAGGTAAAGCCCAGGAGCGGGGCCGTCCCTAATTCTCACCTCCCTGCTGCTGCCACCAGCCTCCTGCTGTCCCTCCGGTCCCCAGGCTGGGGCGGTGGATGTCCCCAAGGGAGCAAAGAAAGAGAAGGGCTGCAGCTGGGGTGGGGGGAGGATTTTCAGGAGGAAAAGCCTCCACGGGGAGGGAGCTGCCAGCCCCATGGCTTGCCATAAGGGTCTGCGCTGTGCCACAGGATGCTCTCTCCTCTCGGCAGGACGGTGTTCACGGCTCACCAGCTGGAGGAGCTGGAGAAGGCTTTCAACGAAGCTCACTACC
>NW_009260136.1:495603-501489 GCF_000687185.1 Egretta garzetta
TGGAAATGCAGAACCAGGGGAACCGAGCTGGCCCCGACGGCTGCTCACCAGCCAGTAGCACAGCTCTGTCCTCCAGAGGCACAACTCAGGAAGGAGCTGCTGGGCCAAGCTGTGTCCCGCTAGCTTGCTCACTAGCTTGTCCCTTTGAGGGACACATGCAATTTTAGGGCCTGATCCTGCCCCACTGTGGAGCAGCTCATTGGCCTAAGAACAGGGTGGTAGTCTGGGCAGCAGCTGGGTTGTACCTACACCCCTTGAGCCTTTGAATGCAGGAAGGGGTTGGGGAGAGGGACCTGAGCACCCTCTGTCATCATCCATCACTGTATTATGGACCCCTTTTTCTGGAGAGGTTGGTGCTCTGTGAGGGGGCAGCAGAGGGGCCCTGCGAGCAGGCAGAGTGTAGGGTGACTTTGGCTGGGATCACCCACTGGTGCCACGATCAGCCTCATGTAATGTGTGCTCCCTCTCCCCCCATTCCTCCCCTCTCTCACTGACACCCATGTGTGTGCCCTCCCTCAACCCCATCCCCACGCACTGCCCTGGCCACCCTACCACTGCCACCTGCACGTCCGCACCCTGCACTTGCACACCCAAACCCCTCCACGCACCCACCGCGGCTGCCCCTTTGCCCTGGATGCACACTTGCCCGTGCCCAATGGGCCCTGGATGCCCGGCCACGGGGACCATCTCCTCCCCAATCCCACCCCTCCGTGCTCTCCTGGCTGTTACCCCTGAAGGTTTGGTTTCAGAACCGAAGAGCCAAGTGGCGGAAGAGGGAGAAGTGCTGGGGCCGGAGCAGCGTGATGGCTGAGTACGGCCTCTACGGGGCCATGGTGAGGCACTCCATCCCTCTGCCCGAGTCCATCATCAACTCCGCCAAGAGTGGGCTGGTGGGATCCTGCGCCCCGTGGCTGCTGGGTAAGTGGGAGCTGGGGGCTGGGGGGGTCAGGGGGCAGCTGTGGAGCAAATGGCCCTTCTGCTTTCATATGGCCGTCCTTGCCTTTTCCCAGAAAAGAACAGGGCCTCAGCCATGAGCTGTACACAGAGCTGCCAAGCACCCTGGCTTTTCCACTCCCTCCTTGCAAAGAGCAGCTGGGAAAGGGAAAACCTTTTACTGCTGTGTCAGACAGGTGCCTGCACATGGTTGGGTACAGCTTTCTAGTGCTAGCAGCTAGTGTGGGAGTTGCAGGCCATCTAGGGAGTCATCACCCTCCCCCCCAAACTGAAGATAATGCTACCTCAGAGCTACCCTCTGCTCATACACGGTCCGACACTGAGGTGGCACTCGCAATCCAGGCTGGGATGGGCCATCACAGCTCTCCCTCTCCCTGTAAGTCTTCCCTTCTGCAGGGGAGGTACAGACCAATTCTGCTGCAAGCCATCCTTTTGGGCTTCAGAGAGCAGCTGGCAGGGCTCTGAGCCGGGGAAGGCTGGTAGCTAGCGTGAGTTTTCCTCAGGATGGAAGTGAGAGCTGAAGGAAGCAGCAGGAGGGCAGGAGGTGATGCTGAGCAGTCCTGGGCAGATATAAGCAACCGGTGCCCTTGGCTTTGCTCTCTCCCCTCTGCAAGGCATGCACAAAAAGTCCATGGAGGTGAGCAGGAAGGCGGAGAGCCAAGAGAAGCTGGCAGATGGCTGGCGAGTGGAGCAGGAGGAGGAGGAACTCAAAGGGAAGCAGGCCAGTACCCAGAGGGGCTCTGACAAGCTTGGCCCTGCAAAAGATTCGGAGGACACAGCCATCGACCTCTCCAGGACAGCCAAGCACGAGAAGAGGGGCGTACTGAGGCAGTGCATCAACGGGGACCCCCCCATGGAGCAGAAGGACAGGGACCACTGAGTTTGGGCTGCCCTGGAGGAGGCCACAC
The DNA here is from genome assembly GCF_000687185.1 of Egretta garzetta. NCBI lineage: Eukaryota > Metazoa > Chordata > Aves > Pelecaniformes > Ardeidae > Egretta > Egretta garzetta. The sequence continues at coordinate 497,466 of NW_009260136.1, forward strand.
CTCACAGCTTCCTGGCGAGATAATAATATTTATTGATTTATTCATATGTATTTTTTTTCTTAAATAAGTGAACTTTTATCTAAATTCAGGGCATTTTAAAACTGGGCATACACATCCCCTTGCCCCCTCACTTTCAAGCTGTTCACTTCTCAACAGAGCCAGGGTGGAGGGTGGGAGAGGTGTCCCAGCAGGGCCAAGAGCAGTGTGAAGATGAGAACGCATTGTGGACCGTTGCTGGGGAAGAGCCACCCTTCCCCTCTGGGCTGCGAGCACTTCCCTGGCCAGCCAGGAGCACAAAGAGCAGCAACACAACGGGAGTCGCTCCCTTCTCAAATGTGTGGGTGCAAAGACTGTGCAGGAGTTTACAGACACCTTCTCTGAGCACTTCCACCCCTGCACAGTGCCCACGTGGCAAGTCCCTCCGCTTTGAACATAACATCCTTCCATCTCGAGGAGCAGCAGGGTTTTTAAACATGGTAGGGTTCATCCTCAAGCTGGTGTAACCTGACAGATGCACTGGTTTGTACCTCCTGAGGATCTGGCCTGCCAATGCAGCCTTATCACTGGATTTACACTGTGTAGCTTCCTTAACTCATATTTGGGAGAAGGGGGTAAAGACATTTTTGTTTATGCAATGATTTTGTACACTCTTGAATGTTATCTGCCATACTATGCATAATAGAACAGACCTTTTTGAAAACCAAGCCATAGTACCCCAGAGCAGCTAAACGATTTTGTGAATTGACATAAGAAGATATTTTGTAATTGTCTGTAAAAAGTGTTAATGTCAGATCTGTTTCTTGGTCGTCCTATATTTATGTCTAAAAGCACTTTAGTGATCTGGATTTTTGAATGTGGCTCTTCCTGTTTTGTCCACCATTTATTTATTACACATCCATAAATAAAATTGTGGTGTATCTTTGGTTCTCATGCTCTGCATTGCAATTTGTACCTTCCATTGGCACATCTTGTCGTAGTTCCTAGCTTTGAGCAGATCCTCTGCAGACTTGTGCCTAAACTGGGCTGGAGAGCTCTGCTGAGGCAGTGTAGTGCTTGAAGAGGGCAAAGCAAAGCCCTTGTGTGTCTCCCCAGAACTGAGGTCTCATCCAGTGGCCTCCACATGCCAGAAGGTGAGTGATTTGTGCCAGTCAAAGAGCCAAACCACAGCTGATGCGTTAGGAGATGGTCTGAAATGGGCCACTCGTCCCATTTTTGCTCCATTCTCCCAAGGGTTGTTGAAAATCCTCAATAGAGCTCAAGTGTGAGGTTCTTCACTGAAATGTCTCCTGCCCTGATGGCAGGAAAGGTGCTCTGCCTCTCGAGTCTGTGCAGTGCTCTCCTCCTGCTGATCCTGCTGCTTTGGAGGGTGTAGAGTTGGGCCCTGTGTCCCCATGTCTCTTGTGGTTAAATACAAGGAGCAGCTGCTCACTTGGGCTAGGTGAACGCATGGCGGGAGGCATCGCTGGGGGCACCTTTGCCTCCCAGGGAAGCACACAGAGAAGCTGCATGGTCCCAACTTCACAAGCACCCCCAGTGAGGTACAAGGGCACCGTGGCCATCCAACTGCCCAACTCCTGGCCGCGACGGGTCCTCATTTCGTGGCGGGGCTGAATTGGCCCATGCACATGCTGCCACAGCTCTCCTGGAACACCTCCAGTTTCATCTGCTGGCCAAAACATAACGGAAAATTATCAAAAGGTTTTATTAAAATCTGAGTAATTCCAATTTGGAAAGTTTCCTAATACAGCTCAGGGGGTTTGCGACCATGTAAGGATGCTGTCACCTGTCCCTGCCTCTGCTGCTGGGCCTGGCTCCTTGCACACAGGCAGCCACAGGCTGTGCTGGGCAGGGGGAGAGTGGTGGGATGCTGGCTGGGAAGAGCAGAGTGATAAAAGTGGCATCTGCAGATTTCCTGCCTTTCCTCTCCTCTCCTTGGCCAGGCCCTGCTGGGCGGCGGGGGGAACATATGCATGGCAAATACAAGCTTTGCAGCAAAAAAAAAAATGTTTGACGGGGGGGCCGTGGGGAGCATGGTTCAGGGAAGGACCAGCCAGGGCTTATTGCAGGAGCAATTAGGCTTGCTGAGAGCCGAGACTTAGCACGTTGGAGGCCTAATCCTGCCTGAGCAGCATCTGCAAACCTTTTATTTGGGCCGTGCCATGCTGGCACTGGATGACTGCAATCATTTTTTTTTACCCTGCCTGTGTGCAGATGGCCCAGCTCTTTGCCTCGTGCTGGGTGCGGCGCTGCGAGAGCAAGCACGTTGCCACCACAACTGCCACACAGGAAAACACCACAGCCCCAGCCCTGTGCAGGGTGTGGACAACTCTCCTGCTAGGGCCTGGTGCTGTGAAGGGGGAGTCACAGCGAGGGCTGCTGGCCAGAGGCACTTTGTGTCTGCTGGGAAGTAACTGTAGGGTGCAGCCAGGTACGCCAAGGCTCAGAGGTGCCCTTGATGTTCTGCTCACAGGGCAAGAGCTCAGGGAGGCCAAGTGAAGGGAGGTGCCGGTGAATGACAGTGGCTGCAGAAAGCTCAGCTCCTGGTTGCCACCAGGAGCTGGTGGCAGGGTCTGGTGGGGCAACCCTTGGAGCAGGGACAGTCACTTGCCTCTTAGCTGCCTGCACTAAGCCTGGCAGGGAAGTGCTTGGTGTCTTCCATATGTCACTGTGGTTGTAGTGGCAGTAGGGGTAGGGCAGCACATTCTTCTTGTCATTGCTTCAGATCTGATCCATCCTGAGATTAGTGGTAGCCAAACCCAGCCACAGCTCCTGCCAGTGCTGGTTCAGGCCAGGGCTGGTCACGACAGTAGAAACCTTGACTTATGGCAATGGCTGCCACTCGCTCACATCTTCACTGCTGCAGTGGGGTTGCCCATGCGAGACTCAGCATCCCTCTTGGTGACCGCACTGGGGCCGGGCAGGCATGAGCTTCCCTCCTTGAAGGTCCCTGGGCATCCCTCAGCCACAACAGCTGGGTTTGCTCAGACAGGAGAGCCCTTCGGTGTGGCTCAGGCAAGAGGAGGAGTTGATAACATCAAAGCCACTGTTCAGCAGCCAGCGCTGCGGCAGCCTCACTTCAGTTTATCTGGGCTGCCACCCACCCCTGGCACATCCAGATCTTTCCACAGTGCCTATGTACAGAGGTAGCTGGGGACTTAAGCGATCTGCTAAGCCAATCATGGAAGAAGGGATGAGGAAAGGGAAAAGGAATAAAATTAGATTATTTTGGCATGTTTGGATTGGAAGCTGACTGTCAGGCATACATGTCTGGGGATTGCAAGGAGGTGGTGGGGGTGTCCTGGTGATGGGCCCATATCAGTTTCTAACTGGCATTTTGTCTTGGCCAATCCTCCCAAGCCTCTTGCTGGACTTTCAAACTGGGAGGTTAGGAAGCAAGTATGAACATCTTGCAAGTGTTCCCTTGTGTGGACCTCGGCAATGGGCACAGTGAGCAGCTCAGGAACGGGGAAGGCTGGCTGGAGTCCTAGAGGTAACTGGAAGCGTCACTGCTTTCCCTCAGACCAACAGATCTGTCTACCTGACTACCATGCAGGGGTGTCTGGATGCAGAATTAGAGAATCCTACAGGGGTTTGTTTTTCATTACTATCTTCTTGGATCACCAACAGACACTCTTGGTACAATGAACAGCCCCTTCCCCAGGGCAACTCGGGTTCTGGCAGAGGGCACAGGCTCTGACGTCCTCCAGACTGCTCCTTTCCAAGGTTAGCTCAGCACCAACACCGGCACAAGCACATCCTTATGAACCAAGTGCATGTATTCAGCCCGCAAAACCTCACCAGGTTGGCACTGGCGAGGGCAACCCGTTCCGCTCTGGGTGCGTGCCGTTTCCCTCTCATTCCACGCTCTGCTGGTGCGAGGCTCACGGCGGGCAGGGCAGCAAAGGCCTCACCCGCCTTCTTGGCCCCATTCCCCCGCTTTCCCCCCTTCCGCAGCCCCTGGCAGCGGTCCCACTGGAGCCCGAGGAGGACGGGGCCGCTGCCACCGCGCCGCTCTGTACCCAAG
>NW_009260136.1:502616-512918 GCF_000687185.1 Egretta garzetta
CACGGTGCGACCTCTCCCCTCTGCAGAGATACGAAAGATCCGGTGCCGCGGATGGGAAAGGCAGCCGGTCCGTGTTGTCTGTGCCCCCCTTTGCCAAGGAGCTGCACCTGGAGATCGTCTGCTCGCCAGCCTACAGCACCCGGGGAGGCTACGACCGTGTCCTCTACAAGCACTTCAGAACGCCCCGGTGAGCTGCGCAGGGAGCAGACTCGTTTCTGTTTGTGGGGTGTATGCGCGAGGTGCACCCTCGCTCTGCGTTTGTGGCACCCAGACCCGATACGTGCTTATGATGCATGTAACGAACACCTTAATGCAGATGCCCAGTAGTTTTAGAATATCTCCTTGCACCATCTTCTCCTCACCGGTGTGCTTCACTTGCACGCAACATCACTTGTCCTCTCCTTTGAAAGTCATCTTGGCATCTCCTTCCTTCCAATGCTGAGGGCTCCCAAGTGCTGCCTGCAAACCTCTTCTGGGACGTGGTTCGTAACCCCAGTTTTCAGCTTTGAATAAAGTGGAGCAGTTGGGAAACATGGATGTGTTGCCATCTTATGACATCTGCCTCTGAGCCATCAAGGCTTTCTGCTGGAATGATACTCAGCTGTTCCAGGGATAAGGAGGCTATCTGATCTGGAAGAGACACTCTTTAATAGCATTCTTCTTCTGTACTATTCCCAGAAGGTTACCTTTAGTAGTCCCTTTAGCGTGCTGAATCTTTAAGTGGCTATTTACAGTTTTATTTACAGGAAAGGAATGAGTTGGTATGAATAGCTATATTCCATTCTTTAAAAATGGATGTGGTATGGGGCAGGGAGGACACACAACTAGAAGGATTTACTCTTTCACTGGTGAAACTCCCTGGTTTTCTTGTAGGCTTGTCCAGGAGGGAGACGTCCTGTGTGTTCCAACATTTGGATATGCCGAGTTTTTAGAAGTAAATGCAGACAAATTCCTAAGGTAGGTGGCAACAAACTGTGGCTCTGTTAATGGGTGCTACGAGAGAAGAGATACTTTTCTGCTATTGGCTCTCTTGAAACAAGACAATTTATTCCATTCTGATCTGTCCCTGGAGTTTAGAGTTTATCTGCCTCTTATTTTAGGGGGAAGAGGGAAATGTTTTTCTTGGGTTATGGAGGGCTGCATCTAAGAGGGAGGCCTCCCTTATCTCACTCAAATAGTCTCGGAGGGAAGAAAGGAAAAAGAGAGAGAGAAACTGATGGGGGGAAAAGAATGAAGAGGAGGAAGGAGTGGCCTGAGGACAGCCAGTGCCACATAAAGAAAGCAAAGTGGAAGTTGGGCTTGTCAACGTGTGACAAACAACTGAGTGTGACTATAAGCCCTTACAGTTCATGTTAGAATAATTTTCTGTTTGGCCACCAATTCTGCCTTCCTTGGTTTTGCTTATATGGCTTTGAAACAGTTCCGTGCTAAACAAAAGTCACCTTTGTATCAAAGTAGGGGTGCTTACAGCAGGATTTGGCTGGTGTTAATATAAATGCTTTAGCGTGTCACTGAGGCAACTGCCCTCAGGTAACCAAGGTGTGCGATGCAAAGAATTGCCTGGAATGGTTCATGCAGGATGCCCCAGCGACATGTTGTAACACTGCTCAGCTCTGCTACTGTATTTTAAAATTTAATAGTTTTACAGCACTATTACGACGAATATTTTCTAGGCTGTTTCTCAGAGGGAGGCAGGACCATAGGAGGCACAAGTCTTCCATTTGTGGACTTGCATATTAGCCCTGTGGCAAGCCAGAGAAGACACCAGAGTTCATGGGACTGAAAGAGCTTTGTTTTTGGTGTGCAAGTGGTACAATTATTCAGAGGGTGGAGAAAATCCTGGAGGAAACCTTTGCAGATCCCTTCATCTGTCCAGTGGGATATCAATGTAGGAAGAAGTGTTTTTCCTGCAAGGTGTCCAGAGCGGGATGCTTGTAAGGAAGGCTCTCATGGTATTTGGGTGAGTCCTAGTCTGCAGCCTAGAGGACTCTACGCTGTAAGGTTTTATATGCTGCAGGTGAATCTCTATGGAGTTGTAGTGAAGGAAGCCGTGTCAGAAGGGAGAATCTCTTGAGCTCTTAGATAGATGAAATAAGGTTGGTACAGCCATACTTGTGGACTGAAGCCAGCTGCGGAAGCTGTAACTGTTGACAGTCCTGTTGATCTGTCTGGTCAGACAGCACAGCAGGGTCCATAAAGGATCCATGTGGGTCCTGGGAGAGGGCAACAGTATCTCTGCTCACCTGTGCCTTTCAGCTGTCTTCTTGTTGATAACTGTTTTGTTGAGTCAAGGTCTTGAACTCAGGAACAATTTAGACTGCTTGTTTTTTCTCTTAGATGGCCAGAGCTTTACTTCAAAGTGAGGAAGATTTTAGGCATGGTGGAAGGCGAGTAGTCTGAGGGTTACCTGGTGGACACTCAGAACACCTCTCTCTATCTGGTAAGATGTCAGTGCAGTGTGTACAGGAGATCTGAGGCTGAGGTTGCACTGTGGATGACGAAGGTGCCTGTGGAGGCTTGTGGCTCCTGCTCTTGAAAAATAGGATTTCAGGACAAACTTTGTCACTTGGTACCTGTCTTTTCTCAGGCGGTGTTCCACAGAGTGCTATTTTCCCTTCCTCACAGGTGGGTTCAACAAACAGCGCTGTGCCATCTGCCCCAGCCTATAACAGCCACGAGTTCTGGAGCAGTTTGTCTCCTGCTGGACTTTCTGATGTCGTGAAGCAGCTCTGTGATGCTCTTCGGCCTCACCTGGACAGTCGGTGAGTCAGAATTCCTTCTAGCAAGCGCCAGGAGAGTTGGCACCCTGCTTCTCCCTGGTCACTGGGATAACTGCCTCTGTTACAGGGCAAGTGCACTGACCGGGGCTGGCAGTGTTCTCCTCTCAGGGCCAAGCGGCAGTGGGAAACTCATGGCTGTCAGAGCAGTGTGTAGCTGCCTCAACCTCCACCTCTTCAAGGTAATTCCTCCTGTGATCAGTTGGATTGGTGGATTTATAACATAGAAAGAATTATTGAAATGTTCTTTAAGTTAGCCATACCAATACCCCTGCTGCAACTGTGAAATGAGCCTACCCAGAAGCTGCTCCCATGTGCACATGCAGACAAAAGGAGTCTGAGTATGGTGAGCTTAGCAGCTCACTGGCACGGATTATTGACTGCTGGTGGGCAGGAACCTCAGAGCAACCATTTGTATCAGCCTAAAGGTCTGTCTAGCCCCCTGGCCCATGTCTGAGACTGGCCAGTAACAGATGCTCAAGAAGAGACCATAAGCATAAGGAAATGTTTCCTCTGGCATGTACCCTCTGGTGCTCCAGAATCAGTAATTTAGAGATCTCTTGGCCCAGGGGGTGCATCTGTACCTTTCTTTACTGACTCTTGCTATTATTGCTGTCAGTCTGATGTACTTTATAGATACCGCAATATGCAGTTGTATTTCAGCAGACTGACTTCCTGTCATATGATAGGGCATTGAGTTGATACTATACCCCAGAGGGTGACAGTAACTAAAATATACTGAGATAAATTGGAGAGGTGATGAGGGCAGGAATTGCAGTAGTGTTGTGTGTTTTCAATTGTTCCTGCATAGGCTGGGCAAAAAGCGTGTTGGGAAGTGAGGCAGAGATGATGCTGAGGTCTTCTCTAGCTGGGTGGGAAGCCTTAGAAAAGAAATGCAGCCCTTGGTTTGATAACAGCATGTGTGCCAGGTCTGGTTCAAAATCTCACAGCCTGTAGAAGAGCTGCCCTGTAACTGTGTTCACATTCACCATGCCTTTGCCCCCTCGACCCCTGTGAAGAACAAAAAAGCCCCCAAATCTTCCATAGCAGTGCCTGGCTTCTGAAAGGTGAACGACGTCAAAATGAGGTTTCTTAAGAAAGAAAGAATTGGCCAAGATAAGGAAGTGTTACATCTGCTGTGGAGGTGAATGAGTGACACCGTGCCAGGACACGAGGCCACTGCAGGGATTGTATTGGGATGGGCTTGAGAAAAGTAAATGGAAGTCAAAACAGATGAACAGCAGGGAAAGGGCAGTCACTGGAGACAAGAGGCATCCTTCAAAGGGCACAAACCTGTAGCAGGTTAGAGTGAGGGACAGAGTTAGCACAGTCTGGGATGACTTCACTACTGGTGAAGAATCCATGTAGATTTTGCAACAGGAAGTCCTGTCCTGTAAACCTTCAGAAAGTTACTTGAAGGTGTTACCAAGCATGTGGTGAAGGTAACTTGACCAACACAGTCTACTTGGGTTTTGAAAAGGCTCTTTGGGAAACTGAGTGGCGGTGGGATGTGAGTGAAGGTCCTGGCATGGATAAAGTGCTGGTTAAACATCGGGAATGGGATGGGAGTAGTGGTTGAGTCTTCACAATCCGCAGTGGAGCTCTGCAGGCATCTACACTAGGAGCTCAGAAATTACCTGGGGAAGGGGGTGAACTGTGATGTGATGGCTTGTTGATAAGTTATTAAAGGTAAGAGACAAGGGATACAGACTGTCCTTGGATTAGAGGAGAGCTTTAGCAAGACCAAGTAACTGAGCAGTAAAATGGCAGGTAAAATTTACTGTAGTTAGTTTTACATGGAAAACAATAGATTTGAGTTCGTTTTATGTCAATGACGCATGAAAACTTGGTCTCTCTTCTCCATATATGTCAAAAATCGGATCACATTTTAGGAAACAAACTTGAGAGTAGGTACTTCTGCTGTGCAGATCTGTGTCTTGTCACAGCTTGAATGTTGTGCACAGTTCTGGTCTCCCCATTGTAAAAGCATAAAGCTGAACTGGAAAAATTCAGAAGAGAACACAGGGGAACATCAGGGGTCTAGACCAGTTTCTGTGTGGTGAACAGCTGAAATAGGCTCTTCAGCTTGAAAAATAGAGAACTTGGGAAGACTTTGATAGAGGTTTGCAAGATCTTGAGTGGTCAACAGGGTGTGGAAAGTGTTTACTTTTCTCTGTGCCAGCACAAAGGCTGGGGCTGTCAGGTGAAGCTATTTGGAACAGGCAAGCTAGAGGATATGGTTCTTTGTGCAGTTAAAAGTATTTGCAGGAGAAATTTACTATTATGAATCCACATCTGACTGGGAAAATCCCTTTTGGTGGGAATGGTAGGTGCGTGGAGAGTCCTGAGGGGAGAGGGTTATATGTGCTTACCCTGATCTTACTCTTTCTTAAGCAGCTACTTGTGGTCATGCTTGGAGACAAAATAGCGGGCTAAATGGACTTTTGGTCTGAACCAATACAGCCATTCTTACAGCTGTGGCTGTACTGGGTAAGCTTCATGGCCAAAATGGGGTCTAGACCCTGATTCTGTCCAGCACTGGAGGTGCTGGGCACCAAGGCAGTCTTCACTGACATGATAAACCTGCATGCCTCTCTTGTTCACTCTGACAGTCTGGGTGTTTCCCACAAATGCTTTAATCTCCTTGAATCTGTAGATAGGTTTGCAGAAGTGAGGGGATTGGAAGTCACATGGTGACTTTTCTGGGAGTTTCTGAAACTCTGAAAGGACTTGGAAGGAGGAGGAAGATGGAAGGTTCCTTTTTTTGTGGAAGGAAAACATAGGCTTGCTCCTTTTTTGTGGGTATTTTTAGAATAAACTCATAGAAAACAAGATAAGCATTCTGGATATTTGGGTTTTTCTTCTTCTGTTTAGAAGTTGGGTCCTGTTAAGTTGACATTACTCTCTCTAACTGTTCTTTTCTATCCAGGTAAACCTGTAACAGTGGGTCAGTGGGGGAGGTGGATACAGCCTTGGGCCACTGCTGTACAGCTCATCTTCTGGACATGATCCTTAGTGGTGCTGAGTTCTTACTATTCTGCAGATGTGCCATAGCTCTTGGGATCCAGTACAAAATTGCAGAGACTTCACAGTACCTTCAGATCCCTGTATATGATGTATTTGGGAGCTCTGTGGCACTGCCATGTCTTGGCAGGTGGCATCAGGTTCTAGTGTGATGTGCAAGGCTATAGCTCTGGCTTTGGCCTTGTGTGCTGCTTTTAAAGACTAACACTCTCACTACTGGAGCTAGAGGTATTTTCTGTCCATCTTATTCTCCTGTCCCAGCTTTTACACTCTCCCCTCCTTTTCTCACTTACTGCAATGCTTACATTACCATTCCACCTTCTCTTCCCTTCCTCTGACTGTTCTGCCTGCTCTCCTACCAGGACACAGTGATTCTTCCACACTGTAATCTCCACTACTTGATGATCTGCAGTTTTTTGTCCTTTTCTCTGCCCTTCTGTACTTGCATACAGATACTGCTGCCATTTGGCCGTGCCTGCCACAACCCTAAATCCTGGTTTGTTTTTTTTCTATAGCACATGAAGCACAGGAGTTGTTCTGCTCTGTGTCCCTGTCCTTACCCTTTACATCAGCTCTTGAGGCTGTGGCATTCTTACTGCTCTAAGCTGCTCTTTCTGAGGATGAGGCCCAGGGAATCCCAGAGATGGTTTGGTGCTCCCTGAGCAACCTCACAGCACCAGGAGGCAGCACTGCCTGTTTCCAGCAGTGTTCAAGCTGCTGTTCAAGGCTCACCAGTCACATCTCCCTTTTGGATGACTTCATCAGCTGTTTGCTTTGTAAACAGTGTCTGGGTCTCTAGCCAGCTCTTAACTCCCACCTCCACCCACCTAATACTTTCCTCTTGCACTTTGAGCCTGTGCAGGACTGGGTTGAACAGTTTCCTGAGCCTCCCCCTCTGCTCCTTGCACTGTTCCTCCGAAGCACATTGTTCTCCTTGTCTTGACCTCTTCCACAGCTTTCCCCCTTCCAGCTTAGGTTGCTGAGCAGTGTCATCCACTGTATGGACTTCTCCAGACCCTTGGCCTCATCTCTTTCACACAAGACGCTCCTGCCCCCCTCACCTACTGCAGAGAAGCAAGAAGCAGCTGTTTTCCATAACAGAGAGTCCTGAATGTGTTTATTTTAAATATGTCCCAAATATGTCTATTTCATGTCTCTGGGAAATATCCACTTAGATCTCCTTTCAGCTGTGAATTGCCCATGGAAAGCTTTGTGGAAGTGAATGCTGTCCTGGGTCCCCCAGCTGTCCATGTTGCAATCACTGCAGACTGTATGTTGTGTGTTTCACAGGTTGATTGCGTTAGTTTGTGCAGTGACACCAGTGGAGCCACAGAGGAGAAAGTACAGATGGCCTTCACCCAGGCCCAGCAGTATGCTACTCTGAGACAGCTGCTCCTGGTCAGAGACCCAGCACTGAGGTATGGACCCTGCACGTTTGCTGTGGGCATCTGAGGTGATTGTTTCTGCCGTTCCTAGGGCAGCGCTCATCGTTATATCAAGGTGACTGATTAGTAATGTGCCCTGTTTTATTTTTAATCCAGTGGAGTTTCTCCCAGACTCGCTTTGTTTATTTCAGAGGGCCCTTGTTCTTCCAGCTTAGTGACAGAGGAAATCAGGACACTGTTATTTGAAGCTGGTTTTCTGAGTTGTTCAGATGAGCAAACCTGGCGTGTTTGTTGTGAGGCATGCCAAGTGTTGCAGGGACCCTGGAAGGGTGCTGGACCCCAGGATAATCTTGAGGCTGATGACAGGTACCAGGGTGCAGGGAGGGAGTTATCAAGTGAAGAAATAAGATGTCACTTGAAAGGCCTTGACTTGAAGACAGAGCTCACAAAGCAGTTCAAGGGTGAGCTGGAGGAGAGTGGCTGCAAGACACCTTGGCCAGTATGTGTGCATTTCTTGGAGGAAAGGCTAGCCATTGGGGAGTGACTTGGTCTGGGTGATGGCAATGTGAGAGGGAAGTTTTCGTAGAGCTGATACCACGCACTGTCCCCTTTTTCTCAGCAGCTACCCTGTCTTGGTGATTGGCACAACCTGCAGGCTCCAGGATGTTCCTACAGACGTGCAGACTGCTTTCCTTCACAAGGTGAAGATTGAAGCCCCTTCAGAAGAGCAGAGGAGGTCGATGCTGAGCATGCTGACTGCCAGTCTGCCTCTGGGCAAAGAAGTGAGCCTATCCAAGCTGGCCTGCAGGACTGCAGTGAGTGAAACCACAGCAGCATGTGGAGATGGGCAGGCCAGGAGTACTGGGCCAACCTTCCCTACCTGGCCATGGAGGAAGGGGGCAATTCCCACAGCCCAATCAACTTCTTCAGTGGTTAACCCTGGTCCTCAGATACCAGCTTTAACTGCAGATTTCTAGTGCCTAAGGACTGCACACCTTTTGCAGAGGTGTTGGCTGATGCTCAACTCTGCTAGAAGACAGAGCCAATAGATAAAAGAGAAGCTAGAGGCTTTAACCAGGGAACAGAAGCTCAGAGAACAGCTCTACAAGGAATTTTTTCCCCATACACCTTTTATGGCCTAGCTGGAGCTGTGGTCAGAGACTGAACTGATGCTGTTTGTTTCCACATTCACAGGGTTTTGTGCTGGGAGATTTCTGTGCCTTGTTGTCCCACAGCAGCCGGGCTGCTTGTACCCGCATCCAGGCCTTGAGGTAGTACAGGCAACAGGGCAGGAGGCGGGAGAGGGCGGGGGCTGCAGCCAGCCTGATAACTCCAGGAGTGGGGCAGAGCCTGAGTACTTCCCTTCTCTTTCCTTGCCAGTTTTCCAGGCGGACTGAGCGAGGAAGTGGAGAGAGATTTTTGCACTGCTGGATTCCCAGTGCTTGAGGAGGATTTTACTGTTGCGCTGGACCAGCTGCATGATGCCCATTCACAGGCAGTGGGAGCCCCAAAGGTAGGATGCAGGGGTAGAGGAGGGAGGGTTGCTTCTCTGGAGCTGTACAGCTCAAGATACCTCTCCCAAACCTTGCCAGATGGGGCTGTGCCCTAGCGTGTTGCTTCCTGCTGTGTCCTTGCACATATTCCTCCAACCTTGGGTTGGAAACAGTCTGACTGTGGGCTTTCCCCCACTAGTGCTTTTCACCCTCCTGGCTTTGAATTTGGTCAGGGAAGCCCTTGCTGCTCCAGCTGGAGATGGCTCAATTGGCTAGTGCCATAGGGGTGCCAGCTGTGTAGCTCAGCCTTTCGAGAGGCAAAGGCAACCACAGACTGGCTCTCCAGCCACCTGGTGTATGGGAACAGAGAGGCTGGGGCACAAACTGGTGAGGGAGTTTCCCCACATGTGTGAGAAGTCTTATAGTTGATCCCTGGCCTGGGACACCGCTCAAGCTGGCACAGGCTTTTCTGACAACCAGGTAGTTTGAAGAGCTTGGAGGTTCTTCAGGGAAAGGGATGTGGAGTGTCAGAGAAAACGAGCAGAGTCAGCTTCTTGGGAGGGGCGTGATCTGCCTCTGGCAGCTTGGCGCCCAGGGAAACAGCATTTGGGGTGACTGGTTTTGCTGGATAACATGGTGTTAGGACCAAGCAAAGTGATCTGAGCCTCTTCTCCACGCCCTTAAGTGCAAATGGCTGAGCACAGCAGAGGACAGGAAACGCTGGCTTTGGAGCAGTTATTCTGGCACCTTCCCCCAACCACCCACTTGCAGTCCTGCCCTAGCAGGATGACACCTTGCTGGTGTCATCATCCAGGAGCTACTCCGGGACTTAATTCATTCATAAATTTACTAGAGACTGAAATAAACTCTGCTTTGAGGCGCGTTTGCCAAGTTTGCTGTAAGAAAAATAATAACCATTGAGCATTCTCAGCAGCGAGCAGGGAGCTAATTTTGTTTGTATTTCACAATCTTTTATCAATTTCTTAGTAATTGCCTGCAGTTCAGAAAGCCCATTAGCAGACCTAGATACTCTCAACATGCATAACTTTCAGCTCCCTGCTTGCATTTTCTGGTTAGTCACATTTTTGTCTGCAGTTACAGCTTGAGCCTCCTAGGGAGAACTAATTTCAAACCTCCAGTTGCTAGCATTGTCTGCAATATGTCCTAGACTTACAGTGTTCTCCCCTGAAAACAACCTTGCTGCAGTTTTCCAGCTTCCGTGCTGATGCCTGTAGAGCTTTCTCTAGCAAGGCAGTATAAGGAAGAATGCAAGGGAGAGGGCAACTCTTCCATTCATCGGCACTGAAGGAGGAGGGCCTGTCACCTTTTTTCGCTTTAATAGATTTTTTCTTTTCTAGAAATCCTTATCTCTTCTGACTGATTTTTCTGGTGGACTTGCTGGACAGCTGGAGAAATAGCATAAGATAACATTATGTCAAGTAGCGAAGGAAGGAGAGCAAAGTTGGCTGAGGGGGAAAGAATTTTGCTCTAGCTTATTTTTAAACTCCCCATTTGTGCTGGCACCTGTTCCCCACCCAGCCAGCAGCTAGGGGGGAAGTGTTTTGGGGCTTTGTGCATTCCTAGGAGAGCTGCTCTGACTCTCAGGAGGATCTGTCATGCAAG